>NC_072739.1:22441102-22691948 GCF_026930045.1 Uloborus diversus
AATCTTCCAATTTGAAAAATATACTTCAGCAAATTTAAATTTGAAAAGAATGTAAAAATCTCAATAAGCAACATTGTTAACGAAATAGATGTAAACATCCGTGGTAATATCGGAAAATGGTGCAGAGTCCTTGGATAAATTTCAAAAAAAAGGAGGAAAACTAAATCAATGTTTTGCTGCCCGATCTTAAGTACACCAAATTTGACACCTCAAATTGTGATCTATTTCATACATCAGTTCATACCAGGAAACACTTTCAGACGCGTAAAACGGAAAGCATTGCTTTTTAAACGATTTTAAAGTACAATAAACTTTCTTAAACTGGAATTTTTACATCCTTGTCACTAGCCGCAAAACTTTTATGTATTGTCTTTTTTTCCTTTTTACTTTGGAAACTGTCGCTCCCACACCGTGTCTTTCTTTTGTCTAAGCAGCCGACGAAAGTGTGAAAATTGACGAAGCGTATAGTTGCTCTATATAATCTTGCAGTAATGATCCTGATAATTGTTCTTTAAGTGTCGGTGGCGATTTTGAGATTATATATATATGCTTCTCTGTTCTATTTAAAATTCATTTATAAAGGAATGAACGTTCTAAAAGGCGAACTTTCTTTTATTTACTTATTTTTTTAGTAGCTTAATAACTATAAGTGCTTGATAATTTCCTGTACTCTAAAGTTGTAGAAAGGAATGTTGGCTCGCATGCATTAAGTCATTAATGTCAATAACACCCAATCTGTAAACATTTTTTTTTTTTTTTTTTTTGAAATTCGAACCAATAGCAGTACTTTGAAACAGTTCCATGTGGTCCAGCAGTTAAGGCTTCAGCCCAACAGCGTCAGAAATAAGTAGACACAGACATTAGTAATAATTTTGTTAGTAGGATATGTACTCTGGAGTTGTTGAAAAGAATGTTGGTTCGCACGCATTAAGTCATTAATGTCAATAACACCCAATCTGTAAACACTTTTTTAAATTCGCACGAATAGCAGTACTTTGAAACAGTTCCGTGTGCCCCAGCAGTTAAGGCTCAACAGCGTTAGAAATAGGTAGACACAGACATTAGTAGTAATTTTGTTAGTAGCATATGTTAGTAACATTTGTCACATTATTTAGATTTATTTTTGTTAACTGTATTTTGCTACATATACGTATTTCATTTTGACGCCCGGAATTTGAAACCTGGGCGCTGAACTTGACACATAAAATTGACAATTTATTGTTGTGCGAAGCAGACTTCGAGTTCGTTAAATTTGCCATTGAACACTAGGGGCACCAGAAGGGTTGCTAAGCCCCACTGGGGAGTCTGTCCCCCAAAACCCTTGGTTTTAAATCATAATGATAATCCTGCCATGTAAATACCAAAGGGACAGGCAACGTAAGTTAACATGGTTTCTTTGTGGCTGCCTAGAACGGGCTACACACATTTACGTTTTGCTTTATTTCTTAGTACGAAGGCAAATCAAAAAGTCTTTGCGCCTATTTTTTTTAAAGCCAAAATATGGCTGTGAATACAAAGCAAACATATACATTCCCAACAGTGACAGTTCCTTGAACCGTACCAGCCGTATCTGCTTTTTGCTCGGAAGAGCGGAGCTGCTATCAGTCATTTAAGATGACGGTTGTTCTTCAAACGTCCAACAGTTTATGCGCAGCGAAGTGTTATTCGTTTTGTACAGAGCAAGGGACAAAAAGCCCATAGCAATTCACAAGGAAATGCGCCTACAGTTCAGACCTTGTACTAGTGATTTTCACCCTACTGAAGAAGTTTCTGGCAGAACAGAGATTCACATGTGACAAAGAAGCCAAGAACGCGGACCGACGGTGCATGGTTCCACAGGCAGCCAGAAGAGTTCTGCTACAGGGGGATCTCTAACTTAGTCCCGCGATGGGACAAATGTCTGAACCGGTGTGGTGACTATGTGGAGAAACAGTGTAAGTGACATAGTTAACTAAGCAAATTTGTAAATACCTGCAGGTATCTTTTTTTGGCAAATAAAAAATAGGCACAAAGACTTTTTGATTTGCCCCCGTACTCTGTGTAGGTGTTTTCGTTTCTGCACATCGCAGGCGCGCAGCGAGGAAACCCCACAGAGTCCTAGGTTCTTAGATATATTGCCAATCATAATATGATTTAAAAAAAAACATATGTTCAAGATAAACAAGAAATAGAAAATGAAAAATTACAAAAAACAGAACTTGGAAAGAAACAAAATGAAATACAATCGAGCCCGCTTAATGGAATATCGGATAATAGAATATCCCGCTTAATGTAATAAAATTCCAATGTACTATACCGTTTATGTGTGTTATTTTTATCCCGGATAATGGAATATACCGCTTATTAGAATAATTTTTCCTGGCAAATTGCCTATTCCATTAAGCGGGCTCGACAAGGGACTGACATGTCGTCAGGGGGAAGATCAGCCTCTAAAGCTCTTTCTATTAGCAGGAAGGAAGGTCCGGAAAATATGATATACGTATATATAAATATTATGTGTGTGTGTATGTGTCATTAATTAAAAAAGAATTTCAAGATTTATAATGGGCACATCAACTTATTCGCGATTGCTGTCGCCAAGCGCAATACTTATATGTGAATGAAATGTGTTATTTTATTATGTTGCTCAGTTTGGTTCCAGGCAAAAGATAAAAACCATTTATGACCCATTCGATCTACTTAATATAATGTTTCCCCATCCTTCCCTCATTAATAATTCCATTTTCTTCTGCAGTTTCGTCGCCAACCCTGCTCAAAATGGCTACAACAGACGAGACTACTCAACGATGGAACAGTACGCCGCAAGCATCATCAAGGTGATCACCTTGAGGAGGAGAGGCAGCGCTCCCCTCGGCTTCTCTATAAGAGGAGGTAATTGTTTTTATTAATCAACATGGTTGTTAAATTGCAGCATGAACTAGAGAGCGTAAAATGAAAAAGCTTTCTTACTTACCAGGAAACCACACAAATCGTGTGTTATAATGAAGAAAGAAAGATAGAAAGAAAAATTAATTAATTTGAATTTTGACGTCTTGAATTCAAAATATGTTTTTCGCAATCACGAGTGTGTGTGTATGTATGCGTGTGTATTTGTGTCTGTGTGTAGGATTGTATGTGTGTATATATACGTGTGTTTGTATATGTGTGCATGCATGTGTGTGTGTGTATGCGTGTGTGTTTGTGTCTGTGTGTAGGCATAAGTGTGTGTGTGTAGGATATGGACGTCACCTGGAGACGGTTTTCGCTAGAGAAGCAGCATCGGGAGGGTCCGGTCGACGGTGGTGCTGCAGAGAGAGGCGGAGGAGGGGGGAAATAAAATCATAGGACATCAAAACAGTCAAATGAGAACAATAAGCAATGTGATTGCTCAAAAAAAAAAAAAAAACTGCAATGTGACGATAAGGACACGCATTGCCTGTCAAGTTGACGAACTCTATGAACCAGTGATTCGTCCTTGAATCCCTTTAGAGGACAGGCCGACCTATCCTCCATTCTGGTTCCAAGAGTGCTTTAGATCCAGACTTGTTTTAAGTACATATGCATGCAATTTACTATAGTCAGTAAGGCTGTTTCCGTGGACACTTTCGACCCCGGAAAAAACCTGCTTTTCACCGCCTTCCGGTTATTTGCGGGGTATATGTGGAATTTTTCTCCTCCTGCTTCCTTCTGGAGCCAAAGCGGAGTTTTTACCCAAAATGCATTACGCAAATCAAGTTCGTCTACTTGCTGGGTATAGCCGCTAAGGCTGCTGGGTAAAAACCGCTTTCTTTGGTACAATGGGAAACCTCTTTCTACATGTACACGGGGAATTTTTCAATCGTTTTTTTACGGAGTCGGAGCGGGGATTTAAGGGGTAGATAAGTGTTGTGAACGCAGCTACCGGTTGCTGTGTCGTGAAAATAACGGATGAACAGTTGAGTAAAACACATTTCCAGCAAAGAAACTAATTTCTGAAAATAAATAATTGCTCCTTGGGAAATATTTTTCGTTTTAAGAACCCAATTTTCATACCATACTTGTTTTAAATGTGAACAAGTGAATTCTTATCCGTTTGATTTATTAACTGAAGCAGTCAAACATCAGTCAATTTACACGTCTAAGGTTTAGACACCAGTTTTTTGTAACACTGTTTTCGTACACATACTAATATTGCCGCACAGCGCAATCTCACTGACAATCATCACAGTGGGTCAATCGACAGTGCTAAGCTTCGAACTCATCAGTTACCGGATCGAATCCCAGTCAAGATATGTCTTATCTTGCAGTAAGTTACCGCCCTAAAGTTAGAGCTAAGGCAGAAATACTTATATACACCACCAGCTCACTTATTCCATCCGAGGACTGCAGTTTCGTGCTTTTTAGCACTCATCAGCCCGGAATAGGAAGCACATGAGCTGGAGGAGTAAAACCTCTTAAGGGAGCCAAGAGAGCCAAACAAACTGGTAGCTAATGCAGAATTAGCAAACAAGATGAACGACCACAGCAATGGTGCGGTTCACCGTGTTTGCTAATTCTGCATTAGCTACCAGTTTGTTTGGCTCTCTTGGCTCCCTTAAGAGGTTTTACGCCTCCTGCTCATGTGATTCCTGTTCCGGGCTGATGAGTGCAAAAAAGCACGAAACTGCAGTCCTCGGATGGAATAACTGAGCTGGTGGTGTATTTTAAGATATGTCTTAGTCAAAAGCCCACCAATGTAGGTGGACGGTACGTCTCCTTCGGCTGAAGGATCTAAGGAAGTGACGTCATTTTAGCTCCGCCTTTTTTTCCTCCTATGTTTGCGGCAGAAGTTGTTATCCGTATTTCGCTGTCTTAACAACAGGAATTGGTATAACAAACGGAAAAGAGCATGATTATTGAACTATTTTATTATCCCCCCCCCCCCAGCCGGATCCGAGAAAATTTACGAGAGCATTAGAAATGACGGGCGTGATTAACATACAAGTGTAAAAAATATATTTTCTGTTCTATATTTTCCAAAAGTATTTTCAGTCGTTTTTTGATTGGGATAAAAGAACATACTTTATTTTTAATGATATAAAGTAATATCTTAATTTTTATTTGTAATGTACAAAATATAAATAAATAAAATAACAATAATAAAAATTACCGTTCTTAATTTTTAAATGTGTTTTCATTAGTTTTTTATTTTGAATTTTTAAAGAAACAATATTAAATTTTTTTAAGTATTAACTCCTGAAGAATGAGGAAGTGTTATTTCGCAATATGGGGGAATGTGGGGCAAAGTAAAATAGTTAACATAACTTATACTTTTTAAAAAATGAGCAAGTGTAAAATTTGTTCTGAAAATTGTGGTTCATAAAGAAAGAATAATATATGACTTGCATTGAAACATTTATTTTTGATAGTAAATTTGTGTATCTCCATAAAAAAGTGGAAATTTATCACTTCTTTTTTTATATTTTTTTATGGGATCATTTAATTAGTTTCATTTAATCGGAGAAAATAGCCATTTCTGGCGAGTAACTTAATTTCTTTGCACTGAAGGCATTGCATTTAACTCCAAAATATTTTATTTTCGGGTAGTTTTTATTTCCTGGCATTGATTGGCAAGGGTGTTCCGAAAATTTCAACACATGCCTACTATATTTTCATAGCAAGTTTGTGTCTAAACAGTAAAACACTGTGCTTTAATTCAAATTCAGAATTTATGCGATTATTAGACAAGGTGACAAGGTAAATTTACATTTTCCTATGTTCTGAAGAAGTGATTGGCATTGCAGAGCTATCAAGCAGATCACACCATTAAAAAGTAACCAGGTTAGGTTTGCCCCATTCATAGCAGAAAAATGATTTTTGTTTATTTCAAAAATTCATTGCATAATGTAAAAAAAAAAATCAACTTGCAATTAAAGAGTTTAACTATTGTTTTTTTAAAAAATGTGTAAAGCATAGGCTTGTCAAGACTCCCTTCCCTCAATGTGTACAGCATAAAAATAGATGTTACATTTTACTATCTTTAAAACTCGCAACTAAGTATTCAGAAATAAGTGCATAGTAATACATTTCGCCCTGCACTCTCTTTACATATGGAGCTTTCTTACCCTTTGTATTTCATAGTGTCATATTTTATGAGTCAAGCAGCAGTAAAGAATTGTATGCAGTGCGTAGCCAGGATTTTATTTCGGAGGGGGTCCAATCAATGGCGTAGCAAGATTTTCATTTTCGGGGGGGGGGGGGTGTCAAAGGAAATTTGACAAATTAATACGCAGATCTTCTAAAAAATAGAATTTAGAGATGAAAAATTTATTTAATTGTATAGTCTCAAGTAATAATTTTGAATGCATTTGAATTTAAAATAAGCAGCAAAATTTAATGCTAGATTCCCCATTTCCCCAAGAAGCCCACGCAGGGGCTATATTCCAAGAAATTTAGAGGAACTAAACAAAGGAGAAGTGACTTTTGTTCGATTCTAAACAGGTATATGTTCTCAGAATTTTTATCTACGAGTACTTCAAAAGACACAAAGGTTCTACGCCTTACGTCGCGTCGCCCCCCTCATTTCGTGCCCCGCTCCCCATTTAGTTGTTCATAAGATGAAACATATCCAAAATAAGGAGATTCGCATTTGAGAAACAAATTTCTCCCAACATTGAACATTATCGTCCATTTTTGACACATTCATTGTGACAGCCCTATTTCCCGCTCGCGTAGGGATACTTCTCTGGTGGAAAGCTCGTTACGTCACTTCCTTCGATCCTTCAGCCGAAGGTGATGTATCGTCCACCACCAATGTAGACTTGTACTTTATACACGCTGTGTCGTTTTACTTTATTCCATAGTACAAAGTTTTCGACTGCTTTTTTACGGGTTGTTTTCCATTGTTCAAGAAAAAAAGACTGGAGAACAATATACATATTTTTTCTCCGAAAATTGAAAACTTTCGAGATTAATAGTCACTAAGGGCTTTGTGTTAATATCAACAATCAAGTTTTACTGATCACTTAGAAAAGAAAATTTCTTTTTGCAAATTTTCTCATTCAAATATCTTCTACCAGGAAGTCGATTGCAGTAGTTAAAGAAAACTTCGCAGTATGATTCAAAACTAACAAAAACTAATCCAGAACAATCCCACATATAAAAAAAATATCCATATTTCACAAATGGCATTCTGTTAAAACTGTTTGCGCAGCTGGCAGGAAATGGAAATTTCCTCTTTCATGCCTAAAACTCGTTCGTAGGATTATTTGATGCCGAGACGAAATTACTCATAAAATGAAGTATTACATAACAGAAATGGGGAAAATATTCAAAGACGATTTTCGAAAAGTAAAAAAGACGAGATAACCTTCGCTGGGTGTTGATTTTAAGGTTGAAAAATTTGCATTTTTCAGCAACATTTCGAGCAAAATATATAAAAAAAAAAAGAAATGAAAAAATGCTTCAGAAAAACTCTCGAAAATTCCAAAAAATGAAGTTTAAAGAGCTATTAAATGTTTTTTCTTTTTTATTCTGTTTTCAAGACTTTCTTCCGTGTTCTTTTATACCTAGTCCCTTTGTCCATCCTCTCTCTTACGTATTAATATTAATAAAAATCTAATGCCGGCGGCGTGGCGGCGCCGCAGCAGCCAATGAAATCTTTTAAACGCAGTGACGTAGAAAAGTCGTTGGACTGAATTTCACTATCTAAATCGGCATTTAAAATTTCAAGAAATAATCAGTGAAATAGATCAAATGCTATTCGCAACTCCAGAGCTCGAATACGCTACCTTGCTGTGATTTCTATTAAATTGCAACTACTTTGCTGCGATACTACAGAAAAAGGTAAAACCTTCCATACCACGTGTTTTCTTTGGGGTAAATTACAGGCTTCAGACAGTTTATGGTGTAATGTAATTTCAGAAGAATAGGAAAAAAGCTTCCCACAAACACGATAAAAAATTACTGTCATTCACTAAGCGTCAAAGCAAGTTATAAGTTACGGTGTGTGTTTGTTTTACCTTTTTCATCCGCCATTAGACAGTGGCTGCGGCGCCCCCTATAGTTTATTGCAGTTGCAAATAGTCAGCAACAGATTAAAATAATACTGGAGTAGCATTGCCGTACAAATTTATTGAATAAATATACTTTGATGCTTGACATTTTTTCATAATCGCCAAATTTCGGGCAACACAATTGCTTCATTCTGGAAAGATCAGAAGGGACACAAAAAAAGAAAAAAAGCGTCCAGAATATATTGTGGTTATTCAGGGGTGCTCACGGGGAGGGGGGGGGTATGGGGCAGACTGCGCCATTGAAATTTTTTGCGGGAGGAGTGGGAATGATTTTACAGGCTCTTTGTTCACATTAGGGGGGGGGGGATCCTCTTGCATTTGAGGGGAGGGGGTACTCATGTATTTTGAGTATATACTGTTGAACCCATATTTGTAATGTAGTTTAGCGGGCGAGGTCGGTTCGAATGGAAGTGCTTGCAGTTCACGGGGGTTGGTGAGGGATGGCGAGCTGGGGGGCGGTAGCCCCCTGGTTCATACATAAAATTGGTGGGTTGTTGCAACAATGACAAATGCCCAGATGGTGGATAAAATATGATACTTAAATAAACAGGCATCGTGTAAAGATTTTTGTAATAAGAATATTTACACAAATTTAGTTTTAACAAAATGGTAAAGTCACAGCTGTACTATTAGGGGGAGATGGGGCATGTTGATCCGCTTTTCTACTTATAACTTTTATCTCATCAAAACATTGAATGAGCAGCTCGATTTTCTACAATAAGTTTCGCCAAATATTTCTCATCATCTCAGATTTTTTTGAAAATGTTAAATTGATTAATTTTTTTTTAAAATAATTTTTTAACGGAACCTTGTAAAGTGGATCAACGTGTCACGTGCGCGGGGCACGTTGATCCGATTCGCGGGCACGTTGGACCGCATTACGCAAACAACTTCACTCGACGTTAAATCCCGGTTATCACAAATTTGCCATTTCAACTGCGCTTGCGCGCGGACTTTGCTGATTTCAAAACTCTTGCTCAAACTAATTAAAAACATTTTAAACTTGTTAATAAATATGAGATGACAACAGATAAAGATTAGAAACTACAAAGCTTTCTTTGATTTAGTTTTTACGCCTCGGTAAAGATTCAGTTTTGCGTCTTAATTATAAATGGATTCGGAGTCTGATTTTTCTATCAAAGAAAGGCCCTTTTCAGGGTCAAATTTTTAACCTTTGAAGAGCGTACTCGAATTGCAGTATCACTTCTAATACAAAGCCGAACCCTCAACCTAAATACAAATGTATAATACTAAGCTGTTTACGCCTAACGTAAAATATCCGCAAAAGACGGATGTACTCATATTCCAATCATTTTTGAAGTACTATAATGTATCCCGAAATCGCTGTGAAGATATTCTAATCGCATTCGTGGGATTCTAGCTCAGCCTAAATATAAACAAGCAACATGAAATCTTAAAACAGAAAGCCCAGAAAGCACAAGCAACATGAAATCTTAAAACAGAAAGCCCAGAAAGCTAAGTCCGTGCGCAAGCGCAGTTGAAATGGCAAATTTGTGATAACCGGGATTTAACGTCTAGTAACAACTTCTGTTATAGTTTTAGTTATAAATATTACTCACTACTGCAACAAATTTATTTTCTTTTGTGTGTAGAATGAAAAACATAAAGTTTAAAGATCAATATAACATATTAAATTGATTTTAATTGATAAATAATCTTTAATTAAAAACAGCAATAAGCATTCACCATTAATACACAATTATTTTTTAAAGATAATTGCGTCAGATTTTAAAGATCATTGCGTTATGCCGCATGATAATTCTATACAAATTCTGTAAAAGTCGTTTCTCTGTCGAAGAGGTGTCAATGCAGGGAAACCAAACCAATGGCATTCCTAGGACTGGCGTCTAATGCACGGTGCGGGTAAACTTGTCTTGTCACCCCCTTCCTAAACACAACACCCTATAATGTTATGTGCAAACATTTCGTGATTTTAGGAATTCATCTTGTGTTGAACCTGTCGTAAACACATGCACAGCCGCCCAACATTGAAAGTTGAAAACTAGGGACACTTATATGTGCTAAATTCGGGAGACTTCGTATGAACAAATTTAACGAAAAAAATTTGAGCGTGAATTGATTTTAAAATATAGTTAGGGATACCTTATTTTAGACTTGTACTTGTATAGCACCCGAAATTCGGCGTTCGGACATCCGTCAGAATCCAAAATTTGTAAATTAAGATTACTATTTTACGGCTTTTTTGAAGTTAAAAAAACTACTACTGTAAGGTTTAATAAAACTTTTATAAGTTTGTTTCCTCTTACTAGTGCTGATAAACATTCTTTGTAGCAGGTAAAGATTTAAGAAATTCATCGAAAAATCAGAAACGCTTTGCCGCATTTTTCGGGAAATGCTAATTTAAAAAGTAAGTTAATTAAATATAGGGAAACGCCACCAGTCAAAGACATGCTTAAGACATCGCTCTCAGGTTAACTCAATTTTTAAGCCTTTTAATGTATTTAGACTTTTTAAACTATTTTTCTCTCATGCAACAACATTGCATCTAACGTTTGGCTGCTTCTGGATCCTCTGAATTAGTTGTTTCTATTTTCATTTGCTCAATTTGAAAAAAAAAAAAAGCTCCGACCCCCCAGTAACAGACGCCGAAAGTTTTGATAACACCCAGTAACAAACAGAATGAGGAAAGGATGAGTAATAGACAAATTCTCTTTTTCTCCTCAAAAAGTGCAAAAGTTCCTTATGTTTAGAACTAAAGACTTATTAAGTTCAAATGAACATGAAACACCAGCTGAACCACATGGTAGCTGTTCATAACTTTCCACCACTGCCTTGTAAATACCAACTGGCTCGAAAAATTCACTCTGATAACGCTGAATGGTTGCAACGTATTCATGGGACACAGCAATATCAGTTTTACCCACCTAAAAGGCATATTATTTAAATCCAAACTCATGAGTGTGTATTACTGGACCCTTGTCTGTTTGCTAGTGACTTTATCCTACATGTGCCCAGAACTGCCTTTTCAGGCTCGGGTATGAAAAAGTTTCGTTTTTGCAATCGTGATCGTTTTACTGTAGAGATTTTTTCGAAATTCTAATCACTGAAAAATCTTTTCAGGGAGTTTGTGTGTTTTGTTGAAATTCGGAAATATTTATTTCATTAGAGGGTGCGGGAGAAGGTATCAAAACTCAGATTTTCTCTTGTAAGCCACAAAACGCTCTGCTATTTTCAGTGTGAATATTGGTTGTATGTATCAAACGTTTTGCGTTCGAATTGTTTTTTCATGCTTTTGATGAAATGTAGGGGACTTTGGGACCATATAAAGAATTAAGATTTTTATATATTTTCAGTTTTTTTTTTGCTTCAAAGTTTTCATATATTAACTATGCATCTTATTTTGACCATTTTTGCAATTGGAAGTATGCAAAATAATTATAATAAGTTCAGGATATAAACTGTTAAATCCCCAAAAGTAACCTCCTTGTTTCAAACCCAAATTGATAAACGTGGGATTTTTACATATTTTTTTGAAAACTTATTAATGCTAAAATTAACTGTTCTTGATAAAGAGTATCCCCTTAATTTTAATGCAGTAAAAACTCGAATATCTGGAAAGCGCAGGAAATGCCGAATTCTAGACAGGCGAAGTTACCGCCTAGTTGAATGCTTCAGTATTCATCATATAAAGGTAATAAGGTTGGAAAAACTAAGATAACAAATTTGTTTTATTTATTTTACAAACCTCAGTGTCACTTATAACAGATTACATGGGTAAAATTTTGAACCCTCCCCCCCCCCCCCGAGTGTACTGAATATGACTTGAATCAGATGATTAATTGCAATGAATGAAAGAATATCCTCATTTAGGCATTTTGGAGTACGATGGTCCTATGTTGTCCTTTGTCTTAGTAGAAATTCAGCAATGTGCAGACTTGAATCTCAAGTTAAAAAAAATAAATAAATGATATGAATTGAAATATGTTACTGACAATAAGCACTTAAAAAACAAAAAAAGTTATAAAATTTGTTGAATATTTCAAGTGTTTCCTTCTTTTCTAGGTTGGGAACATGGTACTGGAGTATTCGTCTCAGAAATAGTTCCTGGATCCATTGCTCAAAAACAAGGTTTAAGGGTGAGTATTTTAATAAAGCAATATTTGTTTCATCTACTA
Source organism: Uloborus diversus (assembly GCF_026930045.1). Lineage (NCBI taxonomy): Eukaryota > Metazoa > Arthropoda > Arachnida > Araneae > Uloboridae > Uloborus > Uloborus diversus. The sequence continues at coordinate 22,453,272 of NC_072739.1, forward strand.
GAAAAACATCTTGTTTACACAAAAATCATGTTTAGAATGAGTAATGATACAATGAGCACCGAAATAATCCAACTTTTGTCATCGAAAGGACGACTACCTTTCATAAGCTACAGGAAGTATTTCGGAGTGGTATGTTCATGCCATCTAATGCTTTAAAATGTGGTCAAAATGGTCTTTTAAAGTTGAAGTTGACTTGCTGTAACAATCAGGATTCTATTCCGAACTTAGGAAATTGAAGCAGCTTAAAATAATTGAAATAAACATATACAGCAATTAAAACGAATAACTACTTGCATCCCAACGTCAAGCGGTCTGGAATTTTTCAGATAATACTACATGTCTCAGGACTGAATGGCTTTTAGAACAGCGACAGTTGACGTCATAGACACCGCAATTTTAGAGGGGGGGGGGCAAGAAAATTTGTTTCAAGGCTTTAATATAAAGGGGGGAGGGGGCTTTTACTTCTTCTGTTCACAAAGTAGTAAAAAAAGTTAGATTCGTGATAGTTTTGTTTTAAATTGTAATTTTAAGGCGGGCTAAGAAAATTTATGTTTCAAGCCTTTAATTTAAAGGGGAAAAAAACGTTTACCATTTCTTCTGTTTACAAAGTAGTAAAAGAAAGCTAGATTCATGAAAGTTTTGTTTTAAATTGTAATTTTAGAGGGGGGCTGAGAAAATGTATAATTAATGGCTTTAATTTCGAAACGTTTCTGGGAAAGAGTCCCGAAATCCCATGCTGCTCATCGCAATGCCATGAAAGATATCAATTTTTTAGTTATCTTTTTCTTCAAAACAGTAAATTACACATAAAGAACTTCTTGGTATTAACGTCATCTTAAATTTAAAAAAAAATCGTCCTATTTCTGTTACTTTTAAATTCAAACTTGGTACTAAAATTTGAAGATGGATAGAGGCGGTGGTTTATTGGAAAAATCAATAATCCGGTTCTGTTTGATAGGTGACCATTAGGAAAAACATACAAAGAAAGTTTGTTATAATATTTTGAATAGTTACTCCCAAAATGATTGGCTCATGCTAGATGTACCCTTCGACGTTTCGAGGTCCTTTACGCTGGGGGATCTAGAAGCAACTAGCACTCCATCAAAAGTATATCTCAACTATTTTTAGCAAAAGATTGGACCATGATTCCGCAGCTCCCTTTTTCTTCCCAAAGGAAAACCAAAGATTTGGTCCGACCCCCAGCAGCTTTAACAACAAACTCATCAGGATTTTGAATCCACCTAAATCTACTGATGTCTTAGTCTTTTGTTTTGCAGGTAGGGGATCAGATTGTTCGAATAAATGGCTTCAGCATCCATCGGGCCATCCACATGGAAGTTCTTAGTCTATTGAAAACCTGCCCTGGAATAGTTCTGAAAATTAAAAGTGAGTTCAAATAGTTTTGAAATAAGGAGCTAAAGCTTAATTGTTACATAATAATATAAAAATTGTATGTAAAATTCAATGTTTTTTAACTTACATTTTACATAGAGCAAAAAGTATTTTGCAATATCCAAATTTCTTTTATAATCATCTACTACAATGTGGTATGCAAAAATGTAATGAATTCACATATTTTCATTAATATTTAGTTCACTTATGTTTTTTTCCTTTTTTTTATTATATAGGAGTTGGAATTCTTCCAGTTAAAGAGTAAGTAAAAGTTTCAATAAACTCATAGTTTTCATACTTGTAATTAAACACCAAAAGAAAATAAGTTTAATTTTACCTTATTCAAGGGTGCCTACCTAAAAGGGGGGGGGGGGGGCTCATGGCGCAGACTGCGCCATTGAAATATTTAGGGGCAGTCACCTTTTTGACAGCAAATAAACACCCATGCCCAGTGTCTTCAAAAATCATTGTCCTGTTTAAGATGTTGCCAAAATGAAATTAGTGCATTTTTTAAACAATGATAATAATAATTAGTATTATTTTAATAATATTATGATTCTCATGTCTCAAAAGCATGGGGAAAATATAATTTATTAATTATATGCATTCGGTTACTTATGAAATAAAATTTGAACATATGGGACATATGTGTCTTATGATCCTTAAAGGGAATGGCCTAAATAAATCAATTGAAGGGTTCGGGGCAAGAATGATATGCCACATGATTTACATTTTCAGTTGGTCAATTTCCAAAGAATTTTTCAAAGGTACTACACGTTCTATATTCTGCAATACTAAAACCAGATATGTTTTTCTCCAAATTACATAATCCGTTGTGATGTTTATTTCAATTTTAGTTATGAGAAACAAAAATTTTGATTGAAAAGTCACTCCTTGTGGCTTGTCACATTTCTGCCCCAAGCACTTCAATTATGCATAAAGATCTGATATCAATGCATTTTAATGCAAGTACAGTGAAACTCTGATTTTACGGTTTCTCAAGGGATTGGGTTAAAAAAAAATGTGAATACGGGGAAACACATACAGCAAAACTGATGACGGGGCCCAATGAAAAAATCGTTAAAACGTTAATTGCATGGGAAATGTAGATTCGGGGGGACGTGAAATCTGGGTTTCACTGTACTTATTAGACAAGAATTGTTTTTGTTATTCTTTTCACTAAACTCAATATTTGTTTTCTTCCAAATATAGACGTGATAAAGATCCTGTGACATGGAAGATTGTCGAACCTCCACCCTCTCTCATTTGTTCAGATCAAGTAGCTGTGAGTATCATGATTTGTTCTACTTAATTCATTCTACTAAATATGCATTTGGTTCACCAGTGGTTGTCCTCCCTTCCCCACCCAAAGAACCATCTTAAAAAACCGACTAGTAGTCACAATTTCTATAGCAGGAGAACCAGATGTGGCAATGTGACAACCAATTGTCATAACTCAAAAAGTTGGATTGTTTTTAATGCACTGGTGCAATTTGGAGGTAAATAACCTACAAAATCTAAAAACTGCAGGCTATATCCAAAGGGGAAAAAAACTTGTATCTACTGATTTAGTGGAATTGGTATATCATTTTACTTATATTTCACATAAAAGCTGATTAAAAAGTAATTTGTGAAACTTTATGAAAGGTAGGGACCAAATTAAAAATTTTACATGTTTAATTAACAGTGTAACATAATGTAGGAGTAATAAGAGATATACTAGTTACATTTAATAAAATATTTATTAATCTAATATTTGAAGTTGTTATAGCTTCTTTTTTTTTCCTTTTGGAGAGTATATGAAATAGGTCAATAAAATATACAATAGTTCTAAAAGCGAAGCACCTCAGTTTTCTTCTCTTCCTGTTTTTGGATGGTTTCTTTGGGAGGTACCTCGTTGTAGCAGTTTTAGCCTTTTTGACAAAAAAAAAAAAAAAAAAATTGCTTCTTTTGTTAGACTTCAGATTATCAAAATGGAGTCAGGTGTGGCGTGACACTCATAAATTGAAAACAATAATAATAATAATTACTGCTTCCAAAGATATTATTTCTCTCTGTAATGTTGCCTCAGTTTTGAAATTGTTCATTTACTTCACATGAATAGCCATTGTTTCTATAAAAAAGGATTAAAAAAATTTTTTTTTTTAGTCTTCCAGATCTGTATGGTGTACTTGTGTCCAATTAATTCCATTTTGAAAAATTTCCATCATATAGATCTGTCCAACTTCTGAAATAGATCGTATCTCATAACATAGGCAAGTTTCTTTAAGCTAGGCTGCCACAGCTGTATGGCGTGTAATTGTGCCCAATTAGTTGCAATGAACTTAATGAGATGTCCATCATATGGATGCAACAACTTCTGTAATAGGTTGTATCTTGTAATCCAATTAGCAGCTATTAACTAGATGCGTTCAACTTCTAAAATAGATCTTATCTTATAATATAGACAGTTTCTTTAAGCTAGGCTGCCAGAGCTGTATGGTGTACTTGAGTCCAATTAATTCTATTGAACATTGAAAAATTTCCATCATATAGATCAGTAAAACTTCTGTAATAGATTATATCTTATAATATAGGCAGGTTTCTTTAAGCTAGGCTGCCAGAGCTTTACGGCATAATAGACTTTTTACCAGCCAATTCTCTTTTACTTAAGGTGGTCTCCATCATATTGATGTGTCTTAACTTCTAAAACATAAAAAAAAGGAAAAATTAAATTTTGAAAAAGTGTCACAACAAAATATTCTAATTTAATAATTTCATCTTAAAATAAATTAAGTAAACATTGAAAGTGAAAGAAAGAGCAGAATATAGTTGAAGATATTAGTGACAATCCAGACAACTAAATGCAGTAGAGATATGTGGTGGATTTACAGGTTTGGGGACCCTCTTTGTCTATCACAGAACTATGCAAAACTTTTAAACAAGTGTATTTATGCATCCCTTTTGGGGGCCCTATGGAATTGGGGGACCACCTCACAATTACAACATGGTAAATGCACCAGTGATAGAAAAATGTTAATCAGGTGAAACAGGAATAGATTTGCACAGATGTATATAGCAATAAGATTTTTTTTGTTCCAAAACTAAATTTATTAGAAAATTTTGAATGGCATTTGATTAAAGGTTGGACAACTGGAATAAGTAAGTAAATACTCTTAAACACATAGAAAAAAAAAAAAAAAAAAAAAAAAAATATATATATATATATATATATATATATATATATATATATATATATATATATATATATATATATATATATATATATATATATATATATATATATATATATATATATATATATATATTTTATGGATATGGAAAAGAAACTAAACATTAAAAGGAACTCCCATTTAAAAAAAAAGACTGTTAGACAATCTCTTGTTAATACAATATTATTATCAAAAGTTTTATTTATTTTACTATTTTTTTTAAATTGAATGAAGTGTTAGTAAAGACATGTGTGTGTTAGGTTTTAGTATCATTTATTTCTTCTAACAACTTAAAAATAATATCCATAATAATATTTTCTATCTTTGTCAACAGCATTCACATGTGAATGGGACTTCTTTGGAAAATAGCATTATAGTGAAAATTGAAATAAATGTCCCTGGAAATTCTAGCCTAGGGTGCAGGTAAGTTTTGCTTGTTTTTGTTCGCATGTTTCAAAGTAAAAGCAATTAATGGCAAAAAAAAAAAGTATGACCTCAATATAAGGTCACCAGCATATAAGGTCGTTTTTCTTCAGTCCTCTATCATTCAAAAGGAATTCTTTGTTATGGATTATCAGACATACCAGGTCTTCAATACTGTAACTGCTTATATCGCCACTACTTTCTGACTTTCCTTGGGTGGTTCAGCGCTACACAGATTTGACATTTAATTTCAAGCATTTTCCTTTGTGCATGATCATGTATCGGTGAAAAGTCATTGCTGCTATTAACGAATAAAGTGCTAAGAATGTAGTACAGTATGAGTATAATGCCAGTAATACTAAAAAGATAAGCGGTCACACAAACAGAAGCGTTCAGAGACATGTCAGAAGACTTTTTTTACTAGCCATGGGAGGGTTGAAGAAATTTCAAAGAAAATTATAATTTAGAAAACATTGCACAAAAAACTAAAGAAAAACTTTGACAGTCCTGCATTATTAAGGATTATTTTAACTAAGGTAAGTTGTACATCATAGTTTGCTTGAAAATATTTGTGCGCAACTTTATTCTGAATTTATATTTAAAAATGAAAATATTATAATTTCTTATTGATTCCGTTAGTTTCATTTGGTTCGACTTAATAAAAAATTGTAATTTAATTACTGATATTTTAGATGCATTAAATTTTGCAAAGAATATACTATTTATGTATATCCTTATTTATTGACGTTTCCGTATGAATCGGTTATAAGGTTACTCCACTTATATAAGGTTATATAGACCTTATATCAAGGTTGGAGTGTAAATTGAATTAGTGTGTGTTTGGAGAATGTATGGAACATCCAGTCAAAGTTGTACAATTCTAAGAGATAAAGTAATTAATCGTTTTTACGTCCAATGGATTGCACTTAGTAAGATTTCTCTACAGCTAGTACAGACAACAGCGAGAGATCCAGAGACAACATGAACAGTTATGAAATTAATTGCTTTGAAAAAAAGAAACACAATTCTTTTTGTGTTTTTAAATCCTACTTTTTGCCTCAGTTACTTGTGCAACTCTCAGATTTAAAATTTAGTTTTTTTTTCTTGGTCTGAAGCCTGTAATATATCAAGAAGGTTAATGACTCTTAGAACACACAAAAGCAAAATCATACTTTGGCAACTCAATCTCTCTGAAAGGAACTTTTAAGGGCTTAAAGTCTGCAAAATTTTAAGAAAAGGGCCAAATTTAAACATTCTGCAAGTAATTGATCACAGAATTTCACCTTCTGTAACCATCTACAAATTGTGCGAAACATGTCTTCCATTATTCAGTAAATTACTGCCCAATTAGCCATGGCTAAAGCAGAAATACATGAAATACACCGCCAGCTCAGTCATTTCCAGCCGAGGACTGCAGTTTCGTGCTTATTAGCACTCATCAGCCCGGCATAGGAAAGTGACTGAGCTGGAGATGGAAAAAAAAAAGAGGTTTTCCATCTCCAGCTCAGTCACTTTCCTATGCGCCGGGCTGATGAGTGCTAATAAGCACGAAACTGCAGTCCTCGGCTGGAAATGACTGAGCTGGTGGTGTATTTCATGTATGTCTTCCATTACTCACTGAAATTTGCTAAACTCGGCTACTTTTCTTAAAATTTTGACAGAGTTACAGACTTCATGTTTCAATGACAGGGATAAAAGGAAAAATAATTTATGCCCTCAGAAACATGTTTTACAATGTTCTTTCCTTTGGTACCTATTTAATTTTTTTTCGTTATTAAACTATCATGAGTTTTCCTGATAAGTTACAGACACTGTTGGCATGCTCCAACAGAACGAGAACTATAACTTGATTAGCTTAAAAAGTTTTATGGAAACTCGTTCCAGCATTGCCAAAGGACCTCCCGAGATGCCAGGCATCTTCATGTGTACCGTGAAAGAGGGCGGCATTGCGGATCAGGCCGGTCTACAAGTCGGAGACCAGATCCTGGACATGAATGGCACCAGCTTCCACGACCTCAAGCTCAGTGACGTATGTATACTTCACTCTTTTTGTAATGTCCAAGTATTATTACAGTAGGGAACTGATTATCTTGGGATCATTGCGATTCCGGATATCTGAATTTCCCAGCTTTCAGAATTGCTTAAAACGTTTGCTTTGTTTATAAAGTCCAAATTACAATAATACATAAATACTGCCGTGAGGAGGTAAAGCGCAGTATCTGCAGAGATGAGTTTTGGATATATTAGAGTAAAAGCGTTGTGGATTTCATACTGACAATATGCTAATGTTTACATTTTTCTCATGTTTGATTTTCAGCGGAAACCAAACAGGTAAGCTTATACAATAAAGCTACAGTACAATAAATGCAAAAAGGAAAAGCAAGTCAAATTTGCAGATATTGCACTTACCTTCCCATGGCAGAATAGTACTGCATTACAAAATTAGAAGTACTTTTCTGTTATAAGTACAGCGGTCAGATTATTTTTGTCTTGGCAATTATGTTTAATTTTATTTGCTGTCAATGTTCAGTCAAAGCTATATAGGAATAACATGCTAGACGATACCATACATCATATTTGTCTAATTCATAATTTTGTACCATATTTTATCCATAAACTATAAAGCCTAATATCCTTCAATAACAAAAACATCAGGGCCCACAAATTCAACTAGTATGTCTTATGACACTTCATTTTAGTTCATTACATCTTGCACTTATGTGCACCTTGGTAGAGTAGAGCGGCATAGTATAGGAGGAAAATGTCTTACTAATAATGCCACATACTTATGGTTATACCATATCAACGTACTCGCATAGATGAAGACGACCTTGTAGAAAATTTTTATTCTAAATTGTTTTTAATAAATTTTCCAGGCTGTAGCTCTGATGAAATCTTCTAAAGACATCAGACTCACAGTAAAGAAGGCAGCCGGGATCAGCTTGTTTCTAGACAACACATCCACCACTCACAGCAACAAGAATGAAGATTCACTGTCCACCACCAGAAGCCTCAGTGATGGGTAAAATACTTCTATGAGTTCAATGCAAATGCGTCATTTGCTGTTTCTGATATAAACTTTGGTAGAAGGTTATAAAACAGGATGGTTATTGGTAGTTAGACTTATCGGATATGAGGATAGTTTAGTAAATTGGTGAATGTAAGGAAATGTTATGAGGGTGTATTTGTATTTTTTATTCATGTTTTGAATAAAATGTTTTTTGTTTTTATTTGAGCTTTATTTCTATTCCTCAATCAGTGGATTTTTTAAACTTTTTTGTTGAGCATTATCTGTGTGGTGCTTTGCTTACAATTTAGTAAAAATAAGCAAATAAGTTTATAAATGAAAAGTGATCAAATACTCTTTGTGCTAAAATATGATTAAAGTGGAAAACCAACATAAATAAAGCACAAATTTGCAAGCAAATACACCATGCCTTATTAGTTTGAGAATTTGTTGGTTTTTCACTTGAATCATAAACAAGTTTTATAGTTTCATCTGAATAAAAAATAAATGTGTAACTTTAATTGATCTTCTGTGGTAGTGGGAAGAAAAAAAAATAAAGGATTATTTTTAATCAATTTGATAATTAAAGTTTTAAGATCAAATTTATCATAATAAAAGTTGTTCATTGATAATCAAAAAATTTGTTAACATTGTAGCCTTTTTTTTTTTTTTTAAGAGCTGTCGTAATTCATCTAACATTTACTTTATACACGTACATAAAAGGAAATTCAAGACTATACTTTCTAGAGATGTTACTAATATGAATCTACTGAATTTCCACTAAGAACTTCATGCTTATTTGTATGCATCACTGACATGTAGCCAGTAAGGTATCCATTTTATTGTTAAAAAGATTTGCAATAACTAATTTACCAATCTACTTACATTGTAGTTGAGATTTTGATTAGAATGCTTTTTAAATTTACGTATAATATTGACTACACCTTCAATACACTATGAAGCCTGTATTTAATAAATACTATAGTTGGTTATGACAAAAGTTTTGTAATGAGAGCTAATGACTGGCATATGTTACATCATTTTATAAGTTTTAAAAAGCCACTTCACCAACAACTTGGTTGTGAGTTGCCTTTTGTGTGTGTGTGTGTGTTTTTTTTTTTTTTTTAATCACCTGCTCCAGTAGATTTTTATCCCCATGAATACATCTTTGCCTTAGTTACAAAGCATGTTTGTATGTACACTATTTTTTAATCATCATCAAGTTAAATGATGTGTAACTGTTTGGATAGTAAAAGTAGCTCAAGTGTTATTACCCAGTGTGCAAAAGTACAAAACTGTAATAATGTTTTTAAAAAAAAATCACTTGATTTTCAAACATTAAGACAAAAAAAAAATATATATATATATATATATATATATTTACGATAGTCATTTTCTTACTTAATTGAAGGAAAAAAAGTAGTAAAGCTTTCTATATATTACTTGCCACTTATAGTATAACTTTTTTTTTTCTTTTTCAAAAGAAAATAATTTTTTCTATATTTGATATTTTCTTACTGAAGTAAATATTTTGAATGAGTCATAAGCAACATGAGCTCTGTTTAAAATCATATTTTTCATTTTAAACAACAACTTAAACTAAAATTTTGGAGCCAATTCCTTGAATATTGTCTTGAACTAACAAATGCTTACATTAAGAAAGTCAAACAATTTCAACAAGCAAAAAAAAAAAAAAAAAAGTTCACATTTAAACATATCTGAAACTAAATCATTTAAAAATCTAAAGTTCAGTTGATTTCTTTTATAATGTCCACGGATAAACCTTAAAAAAAAACTTATTTCTATCAGATTTTAACTCATATAATTTTATAAAAATTTCATATTGCACATGGCAAAAATTTGAAACAATTAATTGAAAATGATAATGAATGAACAATAAGCTTGGTTTTATTTATTCAAGCTTTATAAATAGCATTCCATATAACTTTTCACAAAACATTTTACAAAAGGAAGGACTATGCCATCTGCAGTGAGCAAGATTTTGTTCTACAAAATGTGTGTAGCCTTTCAAATTTGTAAGTAGCATCCATTGAATACACTTTTTGCACATAGCTTTGCGTAGTTTGCACACTGGGTATAGCACTTTGCTTTGCATGCTACTGCTTTGGGCTTGTTCTCTGCTCGCATAGTGCATGCATATTATCGAAGACCTATTCATTTAAAAATAATACAGGATTTTGAGAAGGGTAATAAATCATGCTCAGTCATTTCATTATTAGCACTGTAATATTTGATATCAATAGAAATACTACAAACAGAAAGAAATATTTTTGAGTAAAAAATTTTTTTAAGTTAATTATTATCATTATTTTCACCTACTCTATTGCTGTCACTCATTAATAGTATTCTCATTGAAATTTTGAAATAATGTCCACTAAAGTTTGAGAGTCTATACACTAGAATAATTACAAATAACTGTAAGGAGATAATTTTGCCTCCACATGTACTGGATATAGTTTTTCTTTCGACTTTGTGGAAAGAAGAAAATGCTGTGTCCGTTGCAGCCTGCTTGAGATATATTTTGTTTTCAGGCCATATAAAGCATTTGAAAAAGTAAGTTTTAATGGGAGTTTCACTATCGCTTTCTGCATCAGAATCACTATTTGTTGGTTGCCCCCTCACCTTTGCCTGTCAAAAATTGCTGATTCTAAAAAAAAGTATTTTTCTGCTTCGGACAATATGGATGTAACATTTGGAAAACAATGCAATATTTCCTAACTCAAATTAACAGATTTTTTTTTTTTTTTTGGCTGATAAAATAATTCGTTATTTTGAGGTTTATTATTCAGTAAATAAGGGTTTTGGCCTTCATTTTAGTTGGGGGGGAAGAAGAAAAATTCGCTAAACTGCGAAATTCGTTAAATAGAAATTTGTTAAATTATTGTCCAACTATACTTATACAGCAGTACTAATGCGTTAATTCAGACCTAATACTAAATTTTTCTCTTAGTCAGCTGGGTGGCACGGTGGTGAGTCATTGACCTGATGTGCCCTTGGACTGCAAGTTCTGACCTGCAATCCAAGCGGCCAATTGGTGGATTTTTAAGATACAGAAAATCGACAATGCCCATTTTGTATGATTACCAGGCATGTAATCGGTTTTGAATATCCTCAACAAAACAAAAATTCCTAGTGCAGTTTTGCATCAAAGAGAGACTAGGTGCCTCCTTCTGGTGGGAAACTGGGTGTCAAAATTCTCTGTGCCACTGACATCAGAGACCTTTATGCCACATAAAAGCCTGGATGCTTTACCGGGTAATTGCATTAGGTCTGCAGAAGACTAAAGCCCCTAAAAATAGCATACCCATTCAGGGCCTGATTACCACACAGGCTGACTAGGCATAGGCCTGGGGCCCCATGTTCCTATGGGGCCCGATATTTTTTAAAGAATTATGCATAGCATTGCAATGATATGAAAAATACATGTATTTTTAAAAAATAAAAAATTATGACTTATTAATTAGAAAAAAAATCTCTTTAAAGGGGAATTTTTAATCATTCTGGCAGTAACCAATTTACTTTGTCACAATTATGAGGGGGCTCAAAGGAGATTCCCAAATGCACATAAGTGATTTATACATAGCTGTGTGAATAGACAAAGAAGCCTCCAAAAGTGCATTCGTGCTTTAAAAATGTAAATCAAACACTGCATAGTCTTCAAGGGGCCTCCAAATTAATGTGGGCCTAGGGCCTCACTTTTAGTTAGTCGGGCTTTGTCCCCATTAGAAAGAAAAATCTACATTCCTCTCCTCAATCAATTTTAATTTGTAATACAATCAAGCATAATGAAAATATCTTTTCTCTAATTTGCATATTTTCACTCATACAGCCTATCATCACGTATGAAAGATGAATTCTCCGGTAGCTGCTCTTCAAAGTCAGAAGGTAGCTCCTTCCAGAGCAGCGTATCCAGTGATTCGGAAAAGGATTATTCCATCTCGGAGGAGAGCGCTTTCGAAGGCTTGCGGAAAAGCTCAAAATGGCCGCAGCACAAGAAGACTCCTTCTGCTTCGACAATCGAAGAAGACGCATGGATACTGGAAGAGAAGCACAAGCTGGAGGAAGGACGGAGGAAGTTGGCGGAAGAAAAGATGAAGCTGGAAGAAGAAAAGCGAAAGCTGGAGCTCGAAAAATCTTCATCATCTTCTTCTTCCCAACCCACTTCTTTGGAAGACAACTCTTTTAGGGATAACAATTTTCTAAGTGAGCTTCAAAAAGTCGCAGCTAGAATGAATACCAAAGAGAATAAAGGAGCTGATCCGTTGAAGAATGGCCCAAAATTAAGGACTGGTATGTATTTGAATATTTAAGGACTATCCATTTCCCTGGAAAGTTTGTTATTTTTGTCAAATGTAGATTTTAGGCATTAAAAAGAATTAAAAACTTAGCGAACAGCTGTTTCAAGCTGTTTGCTTGAATAGCCTGTGATAGCCGGGGGGGGGGGAGAAGGGACACCTGTTGGTCCGGGAAAGAGCCTGAAGGGAGCCCAATGTTTTTAAAACTAGGCATGAAATATAGATGTTAAACAACATAGATATGGGGGCCCGGAAAAGTCATTTGTGTCGGGCCTCATAATTTCTGTGCATGCCCCTGGTGATAGCTGTTTGCTATCAAAAACAAGCATCATCATCAGTGGATGAAAGGATTCATAAAGTTCGAACTAACAGTTAGTTCACTTGACTGTTGATTCAGATTTTGTGAACCATTCTTTCCTTTCATGCTCTGATGAAGACGTTTGTTTGTGATAACCTCAAAACAGCTGTTTGCTGAGTTTTTAACTCTTTTTGATGTTTTTATTTGTACTATTATACACATTCTTTTTTTTTACTCATTGCTCAGTACAAAGTTTTCGACTGCTTTTTTATATATAGTTTATGTTTTGAATTGACAATTTTTTACAGAACTTTTCATTAGTTTGAAAAGTGACCTTGTTATTAAGATTCATCAAAAATATGGATTCTCTGACCCATGTATAAGTATGCATGAATATAATACTTCCTCTCATCATGAAATAAAATGCTTTTTTTTTTCATTTTTTAGAAGGGATAAAAGGCAAGAGATGTAAAGAAGATGCCATTAAAAGAATGCAGCATGGTGAGGAAAAATTTACTCATTTCTCAGTCTGACTACCGATTATATAGAAAGGCAAACATCCAGTTTACAGGCAGAAATAGAAGCATCTATTAGTTTTCCGGGCTGTCAGCTTTTCCAGATGTCTGTTAGCCTCAACATTAAGCAAAGTAAAATTCAAATGAGTTAAACACTCGCATCAAATTTTTACTTTCCCCCCTCATTCAGATAGACTCATATTAACTGGATGTTTGCGAATTTCATATAATCTGTGGGCAGACTGCACTTCCTTGAACTTCATTAAACACTTCAGGAAAAAATATTCAACTTTACACCATGATAAATATTATATTAGGCCTCATGGGTGTGGTGGCCAGGGGGTCTAGACCCCCTCAATAATTGATAGTCGGACCTCCACAAAAATTTCAATTTGGTTAGATAAAATCCATTAGTTTAGGGGTGACTACTATTTTTATTCCAAAAAAGGATGATAATGCACAGTTACATAACACATAATTTATTGTGTGAAATGCAGTAGTGAAATGTTTAATTATTATGTAATTAAATCAAAGTGAACTTCGCTAGTACAAAAGAAATCAACTGTCTACAATGAAAGCTTAGAAGCAAAGAATTGATGCTGAAGCGCTGCTTATTATAATCAGAAGTCTAAACTATTTCCCAAGCAGGTCCGCCATCTCAAACTTTTATGGAGGAGGAGGAGGGGGGGGGGGGTGGCAAAAGGTATAAACTCAATGTAAATTATACCAAACAAAAAAACAAGAACCGAGCCCACTTACATGTAGATACATCATTTTTTCAAAACTAGAAGGCTCTAAATTAGCCATAAATACATGGCAAAGGTGAAGGAAACCTCATGCAGCTACTAAGGGTTTGCTTTAAAGGAATGAATGAAACACAAGCCTAAAGCAGAGGTTTCAAAGAGAGAAAAAATGTACTCAACCAACCGGATATTCAAAATAGGATTGTACAAATGCTAAGGTTATATCTTATTGAGAGGATCAATAGAAATTACTTTTTATTTTCTCCTAAGGTTTGCGATGGAATGACATAAATTTCAGGGTTATACAGTGCTGGTAAAAAAAAAATTGCATCACCCTCGCATTGGGATTATGTGAGAAGTTTTGGTCAACCAATTAACGATGAATGTATGTGAAATTCTGCAAAACTTATGAAATAAACATTTAACAGCAGGAATCCGATAATTGTTTACGTAGATCGGGGCTGTTTCCGGGCCAAGGCAAACTGCTGACCCCATGCTCATTTTTCCATTTCTGAAACTGCATGTGAGTTTAGAGCAAAAAAATTACTTAACCTCAAGTCAATTTAAGTCTAATGGCAGGATAAAGGTTTTTAAACTGTTACTTAATAGTTTTGCTCTATGGCACGGAGCAGAATCATCCTGGAAAATGATGTTTGGAACTGAAATAAAGTGATCCCGGATAGTAGGAAGCAATTTCCCCTTCAAAATGCCAATATACACCTGAGCGTTTACTGCTCCTTGCACAAAGTGAAGCCCACCAACTCCTGGATCAGAAATACATCCCCAAATCATCTGGGATACGGGATGCTCGACTGTGTGTAGAATGCAGTCGGGACGATATTCCTCGCCTTTGCGGCATGGGTGATGAAATTTTTTTTACCACCACTGTACACTATATTGAGGTTAGAAGACGCTTAAGACCCTCCAAGAAACTTTTCTAGGTTTCTACAAAACTCCTGCAACAGCAGAAGAAGATCACCCCTTACAACTGATATGTCGCCCCGTCCCCCATTTTTTAGAAGTTGGCCCCCCAATTTTATTTTAATGATTTTAAAAAGAAAACCTTTGCAGTCTTAAAAATAATTGAGTAGATGATAAACGAGCAAATACAATAGAAGTGAAAAAAAAATTTTTTTCTTTTTTTATTCTAAATACAATTTAAAAATATTACTTAGGAACATCGTGATTCTGTATTATTAAATTACCTTATCTGGGCAATTGAAATATGTTTTAAATAGAAAAAAACCCGAAATACAGCCAGAGAGATTAAAAATATTGTAATGAATAATCATACCAGAAGTTCTAAGTGCTTGAATGTAAGAAAAAAAAAAGTAAAACAAAACTTTATTAAGAGATTTAGGAGACATGATATTTTAAATAAGGTGAAAAAATAGACCTAAAGTATCCAGTGTAAAGTATTACACTAGTCCCAAATGTTAGAAGTGTTTTTACTGAAGCCACGCACGTATTTCAAACAAACTACCCGGCTGGATATTGAAAATTAATGTAAAAAACCAAAGCAGTCTAACGGTTTTGGGAAAGAAAAACTCTCCTCAAGCTTATCCCTTCAGTTTACTTCATCAGAGGTAGCCTAAAATTGTGTATTTGAAACTTTGATTTTGAAAGCAAGTGAGACTCTCCATATCCCAATCCTTCCCCTATCTTCAGAAACAATAGCCTACCATTACGTATTGAGAATTTCAATGTTGAAAAACTTCCAGGAGAGCACCCTCACCGTAATCCCGGAGAAACATCCACCTCCCACTATTAGCACCAAAGGTTGTGTTTAGACACCCACTTTCGTAAAAAATTTGGGAAAGAAACCTTTAAACTCCTTTTCCCAACACCATCAAAAGACATCTAAATTCAACTTTTTCGGAGCTTCAACTTCAAAAAATTGTTTGTTCTCAAACCCGGCCTACAATCATGTTTTTAAAACTTTGATTTCAAAAATATTCCGGAGAAAGCCCCCAAATCTCTTTTGCCCAAACATCACCAAAAATAGTCTAAAACTGCATTTATAGAACAGTAATGTCAAAAAAATTTCAGGGGAGAATCCCCCTCCAATATTTCTGAGTTATTAAGCATAGATTAACTAAGCTCAAAATGCACCTAGCCATACAAAACGATTAAATGCATGGTAAAACTGGTAATACAGGGTGGCGACAGATCAGGGAGATCAGGGAAAAGTCAGGGAACTTTATCACTCAGGGAAATATCAGGGAATTTTGAAAAAATAAGAAAAATTCAGGGAAAATTGATCAAAGAAGAAAAAAAAATGAAGTACTTTGTTTTCCTACGAGTTTTCCGCCAGTTATTTGTTTTAAAAAAGTTAAATTACTGAGGTGAGATTACTCAGTGCCGCATATTTATGCATCGTTTTTCCTCGAGGTCAAAGTATTCAATCTTAGGATGAGCTTCCTAAGATTACTTCTGTGTCTGTAAAGTTGTTTATTTTACCTTGCTTGAATTTTCCTTCCACGCATTCCATTTTAAAATAAACAACCCTACAGGCAAAGAGGAAGCCGTCATTAATGACTTTGCTCCCTTGCCTTTGCTTATTGTCTTGAAGTAATTAGCATACTGTTATCACAAGAAAAAATCTTTGTTATTTAAATTAAGGTTGAAAAAATCTTAAAAGTTATCACTTGGCGTTTTTAATTTAATTGCTAAAATTGAATTTTGAGTGAAAATCAAATTTGTTTTTTTGCCATGGTATTATTCGCTATCACTTCAGATTACACGAAGGGTTGCTTTTCAGACTTTAAAACTGTTTTACTTTAAAACCATATACATATACATTTTGAAATTAATAATTGTTTTTGAATTTCAATGCTGTTTTTTACTAAAGTGAGCTAAGATTTTTGAAATTGAGTTTATACATAAGTAAATATTTTTATTATTTTTTTAATAGTTAAAATACTGTATTCATTCATTAAAACCTAAGTTCTTGATTAGAGAATAGCTCAATATGGCTGGTTGTTGAAAGATATCAATTTGTTTTACATAAATATGTCTATTCTGCCGTGTGTAAGTAAAGACCAGTAACTGCACTTTTTTTTTTTTTTTTTGCATTTTTGTCATTTGTTGTACATTATTGTACATACTCGCTCAATCGGTTTCCGCTGAAAAAGAGGCGCGAAAAAAACGTCTAATTCCAACATTTTTCCTATTGTTAGTACTGAATCCACCACACATTTCTTCAAATACCTCGAAAACTAATTTCTGCAAATACTGCCATTTACCTGCACACGGCAGTATCATTTACATAGGTAAAACTGCATTACTTCTATACTTTAACTATCCCTTGTTATTCTTGCAAAAACAATTATACTGCTGGAAAATTCAGTTCAAGATTATTTCCATTTAAAATTTTTAGTTTTATCATGATTAGATATGTATTTAAGAGTGGTTTTAATAATTTCTTAGAATTCCTATGTTAACTGGTTCCAGGAAGTAAAGTATTTGTTTTAGATTTTGTACAGTATTTCTTTGTCGATAATTGAATATACTATTTTTACCAAAAAAAAAGGAGCATCTGTTCAAAATATATTTTTAATTAGCAGCTTAAAATGTTCTAAACACTGCATTTTGTTTAATATGCAATCCTTTTCAGGTAGGCAAAGAAAAGAAACCGTTATCATTGGTAACGTAAATCAGTGAAATTAGGTGAACTTAATCAGGGAAAAGTCAGGAACCTTTTTTCCCCAGTTTCTGTCGCCACCCTGTAATAAACTTTTCACATGAAATTTTTTTTGGTTCCTTACATATTCCAGTCAGTAAGGGTTTATTGCTTTGGTCAAAATAACTATTATTGAACACTTAAATGAAGGATAGAATTAAGGGTTAAAGCTCAAACAATCATGTGTAAACCAAGACTTCTTTAGCACTGTTATTTTCCCCAATTATATGTATAAAAAAGTAAGTTTTGGAACAGGGATTTTTACCAGGTGCTACAGATAAAATCTAGAGGGCAACAAGTAATCAAAGGAACCACGAGTTTCAATAAAAGATCACAAACTAGTTGTTAAAAACTAGTAAAGTATTCCATATCTGACCAAGAACAATTAAAAGCACTTGTACTAAATGAACAACTATTTGTATATATTTTATATTCAAGCCGATTAGCAGAAGATTGCAGGGTGTGTACTAATTCATATTATGTTCTTTATTTTTAAAGAAATGTTGATGGAAGAATTTCGAGAAGCCCATCGAAAAATGTTTGGCTCACAGACTGTTTTACCGATGGATGAAAATGTAAGTTGTGTTTGTCTCATTCAATAAATTAAGATTAATCAGCTACCATTAATTGAAAGAGCATGTCAATTAGTTTAAAAAAGAGATTTCTGAATGTTCAGGTCAATGCTCAAATTCTATGAGGCACTGAATGTTTACAGAAAATTTACAGGCTTAACAGAATCTAATTTCTATTACCAATACTCTAATGAAAATCTAGATCTTGCAGCTCAGTCTTGTTAACTGCAGTTCTCATATAACACTCAGTTCTGTCATTTTGAGTGGGGCTGGATTCTTAGCTATACAAGATCCCACAGAAAAAGAATTCATGGTGGGTGCCATCATGAATTCTTTTCCAGTTCATCTCTTCTTGATGTTTGTTGTCTTGCTGATGGTAATTATCTTGCACTTTGATGAACACCATCAACAAGGTCTGTCACATAAAAGAGGACATTAGTATTTTGTTTGTCTAGTTAATGATAATCATCTTGTACTTTGATGATCACCCTTAACAAAGCCTGGCAAGTAAAAGACGACATCAGTATTTTGATTGTCTTGCTGATGGCAATTGTACTTTGATGATAACCATCAACAAGGCCTGCAAGTAAAAGATGACATTGGTATTTTGTGTTTACATTTGTTAATTAATTAATAATAATAAATATTGTGTGAATTAATTGATGTTAAATTATGCTTGGCATATTTGATCTAGTATTACAAAAATTGATAAAAATGTTTTTCAAAAAGCTCTAAAAAAATTCTGTAAAAAACAGTACTTGATTTAAACTTTGAACAATTTTTCAGTTATAAATATTTAAGGGCTAAGGGGAAGAACGATCAAATTCCATTTTTCTAAAAACTCTGGTTAACCTATGGGAACACGTAGATTATTACAGACAGTATTTAAGAGAAACATTATTCAGGCAAGAATCATCATTGTGAGTGAGTTTTAACATGGAAGAACGAAGCTAACTCGGGAAAAGATTCGAGGTTTTAAGCTTAAAAATGCACTGAGGAAAATTTGGGCATGGTGGACTATGATCATTCTTCCCCATGGCCCTTCAGTTGTAATAATTTACTCTCTTTCTCAGTTCTGTCATGTGGTTCAATTTTCAACAAATAATGGTTCATTGTAGAATTATATTAATTTCACTGATGTTGAAAATTTAAAGAAACCACATTTTTTAAATTTTATGCATCTGAAAATTTTAAAAACTTCAGAACAGTGCTTGAGGTTCAAGCCCCACCAGGAAGAATTTTGATTTTTTTCAGGAGAAAAGCATATAATTTCTTTCTTGCTTTGACTTTCGGTGATTTCCTCTTTCACATTTAACTTTTCTCTCGTATTCCTATAGGTTGTTTGAAAGTTTTTTTTAAAAACCATATTGATGGTCTTTTAGCTTATGCCACATAAGAATTAATTCATGTTCTGAGTAATACAAATTATATTTCATCATAGGAGGATATCAACAAAGTAAATGTGGGTTGTGGCCAGAAAAAAAGGTTAGGAACCATTGCTCCAGAAAATGTTATACGAAATTATATATATAAAGGTGACGGTGTTTCTTTGTTTGTACCTGATTTCCAGAAGACCCCTTAGCACCTACAGCCCTGAAACTTGGCACAAAATTCGAACATATCCCTTTCCCATGCACCTCGAAGCCTGAATTCTAAATTTCGAATTAGTTTTTTTCTAAATAACTAATTAAGCTAAATTTTGGCTAATTAGGAGGTAAAAAATCCCCCCACCCCCTATCATTATATATCGTTAGAAAGGGTTTTCCTTCCCAAACAAGATGTTTGTTCCATTTTTCTCAATTAATTAGAACAGGAGATATAAGCGATTCTAATTGAGCCGATTTTCAAGGCTTCTCTTTCGAGAAATTGCTATAACACTAGGTTCACTTTCCAGACAATTTTCAACTACAACACTAGGTCCATTTACCAGACAATTTTTCAATTACTTTCCTTTTAAACATTTTTGAAGAAGTTGCCTTTGTTGCTTATGAATATTTTATTGTTATTACTTTATTTTAAATTCATTGTGTGTATGTTAATTGATTTTCTTTTTAATTAGAAAGTCGCTTGACGAATTTGGCAATGAACTAAGGAGTTTTTTACATTTGAACGCTACTGCAAACGTAATTTTGATGCAATTTGTTTTTCTTTAATTCAACGGATTTTCTTTAAATTTTTAGCACGGGCATCGCTGTGCAGTTACTGCTAGTATTGATTAAAATTAAATTTCTGCCCTTTAATATTCATTTTCTGATTTATATTTAATTTATGTAAAAAAAGGAAATATCGCAACAGTTGTCATGAATGTATAAAAGAATTATTTATTCATTGTATACAACCGTAAATGTAAGGGTGATGGATTTAGATTAGGCACTGACTCTTAGCAGTGGCCTATCCAAGAGGAGTGATTTAGGGATAAAACCTCCCCAGAAACTCAAAAACTTTCCTTTTCTAATTATTTGAAAAAGTCGAAACATATCCCCTTCTGTAATTTCTTCTGGCTTTTTTCTAAGATGAGAAATTTTGAGCTTGTCTTACACTTTTGCCCTTGTTAGTTTGGGAGCATTAATTACACGCTTAGCAATAGAATGATTATAATTCACTTTTCAATGACAGCACCAGTTTGGAAAATAAAATTAATTAGTTCATTGCTCTGGGCAAAATCTCATATAGTATGGCTTTTGCTGCAAATAATTAATCATTGCAGAAGAACAAAAGTTTGCGGCTGTTGCTATCAACTTACTCAAAATGTTTTTTTCTGTGGTGTTATTGATTTAAGAGTGGTCTATAGCAGCAAGGGCAGATACGGAAAAACATTTTGGGTAGGGGGGGGTCACGTTCAAGAACATAGCTTTGATTGCAAAATTTTTCTACAGCTTTTTGGATGCTGATAAAAAGTACCAAATCAGTCAGGAATAAGGTACCCAGTAGAATATGAACTTTGTTATTTTTGGGGGGGGGGGGAGAGTAAAAGAAAGCATTATTTCAAAGTTAATAAGTAAAAATAATCTAAAAAATTAATTTGAAGGATAACAGCAATCATTTAAATTTCATTCTTAAAGTATATGAATAGAATGTGTATAGCTTTATGAGGTTATGCGATGAACTTTATCGCAGATTTTCTTCTGCGTAACAAATATTGTCGACGGTTTGTGAGGGGTCATGCCCCCATGACGCCTCCCATGTGACTGCCACTGGAAAGCAGATGACCAACAATTTTTTACACTATAAAATGCTTTCTCTTCGGGCAAGTAAATGATATATTTAGTTTGAATGTAAAATCTATATAAATAAAATATTGCAATAATTATTAAGATGCTTTTCAAAGATGATTATACTTCTTTACCACCAATTCTAGAGGACTTGTCTATTAAGCATAACTCAATCATTTATTCCACCTTTTCCATAAGATTTATTTCTTTCAGGAAAACGAAAAGGAAGCTCCAAATTTGGAATTTTCAAAGCTCACCATAAAGAACAAAGTGAAGCCACCACCTCCCCCACCACCTAAAACTACAGATGCTAGTAAAGAGTGCCAAAAAGTGAGCCTATTTTTCAATTCCTATTGTTTGTTTACACTCTTTCTATAGGGGAAAGGGGAGCACATGTGAATATGGTATGTTTTACAAAGGGACAACGTCAAGCAAAAAATCTTGAAAAATTCTCAAGTAATAGGTACCAGTCCTACTTCTAGACCAAACTTTTAGAGCAAGGGATCAGTTTATGTTCCTGTGGTAACCACTTCTTTGTTTTAGAAGCTACTGATATAATTTTATCATTGTCTTTTTCATGTAAAAACACATTTTAAGATTACTAATAAGCTTGCAAACCATGAACATTCAAGTAAATTTTTTAAATATTTAATTTAAAAGATATATATATATATATATATATATATATATATATATATATATATATATATATATATATATATATATATATATATATATATATATATATTCGTTGAAAATTAGTTCTAAGTAGATGACTGGGCACTTCTGAACACAACATATAGGGGGACATGTGAACAGTTCCCGTATCTGTAACATAATATTAATGAAGGGTTATTATAAAAGTTTGAAAAAGGTGTCAAGACATATAATTATTATTTTCATACAATCAGCTTGAAAATTTATTGTTAATAATTATTACACAATAATTATTTATTTATTTATTATTATTAGGTATTTTTAAAATTCTTTTGTTACTAAATAGTTGGCCAATAATTTAGTGTTACATATTATTTACAAGCAAAAAAAAAGAAAAAATATTTTCCTTTAACTAAAAACTGAAGTTTAAAATAATTTTCAAATTCATCAACATATATAAAGCTTAAACGCACTATTAACAAGAGTAAACTTTACATAATAAAATATTCTTTGTGTTGTTTATTCTTATAAGTTTCTTTCTTGTTGATCCAGTGATTAGAAAATATTATAAAACTTTACAATATGCAGTTAGCAGAGTTATAATTCGGAACAAATATTTTCTTACAAACGCTTCAATGTAGTTAGAATATACGTATATGTTTTATATTAAAGAGTTTTTCATTGAAATATGATGCTTGTGCTGCATTTTTCAATCATGTTCATATGTGCAGTGGCGCAGCCACGGGAGGGGTTTTGAGGTTAAAACCCCTCCCAGAACTCAAACACATTCATTTCCCTGTAGTCCCCCAAGGGAAAAAAAGTAATTGAACTTTTACAAGAGGAATAGGTTTTCGCAAAATATCTTACTGCTTTTAATGATCAGGAAGCAGTTACAAATTACTTTCCAATTCTTAAATATACAAGTAATATTTCATGATGAGTACCTTTACTGGTATGTGATTAGCTAAAATTGTCTCCAATTAAGCGCCATCTACGTGGTTCCTCAGTGCTTCCAGCAATGCACAAATTCTTTTTAGGGAAGCCTACCGCACCAGATTTTCCGAGGCTCTTTCCCAATTCTCACTGAAAGATTGAAACCGTCATTAGCTAGCATTTAACATTCTTAAAGACATTGATGTATTTGAGAAAAATGTTTTAAATGATCTCGTGAAAAAAAAGAAAGAAAATAAGATTAAAGTAAAACTAATGAAACTTTATTTGTTTTAAAGTCATAGTAATTTTTAATACATATTATAAATTATTTTTAAGCAAGTCTTAAAATGAAAAATTACTAATCCGTAGAATCTCTTTAAGTTATTGAATATTTTCTCATTATAAATGAATGGGAAAGAAAGCAACAATTTTTGATTTCAAAAACCCCTCCCAGGAAAATTTTCTGGCTGCACCACTGCATATGTGCCCCAGGCTTGTTCACATGTACCTCCCTATCGAAGTGCATGTGAACAGTTGAAGATTTTTTTTTTAATTCCATAGTAAAGAAATAAGAAAGAAATATATTTTTTAAAAATCAGAAAAAATTTCAGGGCACAAAGAAAAGACTATTTGATCATGGGATATATATATATATATTCTATCATTTATCCCTTCAGTGGGTAGATAAAATGAGTACCAAGCGTAATTGGGAACCAAATAATGGAAGTTCTGCATTAGGCTGACCACCTAACTGGAACCTGCCTTGCACCCTAGAGCCCTTGGTCATGAAAACTGAGTTGGGCACAGTAGGCCTTGGCCCTCATGGGCTGTCGTGCCACAGTGTTTGGTTTATATATACACTTGTGTAAGAAATTAAGAGAATTTTCAGATTTTGTCTATCTCCAGAAGTACTGGACCTATTTTAATGAAATTTGGTATGTACATACATTAAAATAATACAAAACAAATAACCATCCAAAATTCGAAATATGCACTCATGATCATAAATAACACTCGTTAGTGTCAGATGGTATGAAACAGTGGTTGCAAAATTGAGCAAAAAAAAATGGGTTAGTAGGGGGTATGATCCCCTCTAACAGACATATAGGCCTTGCAGTGTGACTTCATACTTAAAATGAAGAAGTTATGGGATCCTGAGGCAATCGTTTCCACTCGTTCAACAACCCTCTTCTCAGGCTATGGATGGTCCCCATAGGAGGTGTTGCGAGTTGCTATTGTCCTCCCGAGAACGTTCCAGGCATGCTCTATAGGATTGGAGTCAAGATATATGCTTGGTCAATCCATAAAGTGAATATCCTCCCTTTCCCGAAATTCGTCGACCAGAAGAGCACCATGTGGCCTTGTGTTAACATCTATTAAAATTAACTCAGGGATAACAGCGCCCCTCAAGAGGTGAGCATAGAGCTCCAAGACCAAATCCCTATACCTCGCAACTGTCTCAGATCCTCTGTCAAAGACATGGAGGGGTGTGCAGCCATCCAACTTGATGCCTGCCCACACTGTCAAACCACCAACGTGGGTCGATTTTGCAACCACCAACAATGGTCAATTTTGCGGATATTGGAGGGTAGGTAGTGGGTTCCTGCTTCTATTCATATGAACGTAGGACAATAATAATCGGTTAACCTGAACCGATACCCACTACTTGTCCTCCAATCGACCATTATGGAGGAGGAGGTTTGACAGTCTGGGCAGGCATCATGGTGGATGGCTGCACACCCCTCGATGCCTTTGACCAAGGCTCTGTGACAATTGCGAGGTATAGGGATGTGGTCTTGGAGCAATATGCTCACCTCTTGAGTGGCACTGTTAGCCCTGAGTTAATTTAACACAAGGCTACATAGAGCTCTTCTGGTCGACGAATTTTCTGAAGGGGAGGATGTTCACTGAATGGATTGACCAAGCAGATCTCTAGACTCCAATCCTATAGAACATGTCTGGGACGCTCTCGGGAGGGCAATAGCAACTCACACCATTCCTACGGAGACATTCCATAGCCTGAGAACAGTGTTGATGAACGAGTGGAAATGATTGCCTCAGGATCCCATAAACTGCTTTATTTTAAGTATGAAGTCACACTGCAAGGCCTATATGCCTGTTAGAGGGGACCATAACCCAAACTAACCCATTTTTTGCTCACTTTTGCAACCACTGTTTCATACCATCCTGCTCTGACGAGTGTTATTTATGATCATGCTTGTGTATTTTAAGTTTTGGATGGTTATTTGTTTTGTATTGTTTCAATGTATGTACATACCAAATTTCATTAAAATCAATACAGTAATTCTGGACATAATTGACCAAATCTGAAAATTCTCTTAATTTCTTATACCAGTGTATATCTTGTTCAAATTTTGCCACTCAATTTTTCACCCACTTCCAGTGATCTGGTTCTTTTGAAATTTATTATGCCACGTCAGATCTGACGACAATACAAATGTAATGACCAGCAACAGGCTCTATTAATTATTAGTTTATTTCAGTTTTAATCAACATTTTTGTAAAAATCCTCTAATATGGGGATGAAAAAATGCTCACACAAATTAGAATTAAATATCCATAGAAACCCCTGATTTTTCTGCATCAGAAAAAAATTTGTTCGGATGTTCCAAATTAATTTTAACATGATTGACAATTGGTTTCAACAAATTTCATGCTAAAATGTACGTGAGCCATTGTTGAACAGTGCTTTTATTTATATGCATCTCAAATTTTTAAAGCAATATGAATATTAGGGTAGGTCAATGTCTAATTGTGAAAAAAAAAAGTTACTGATTTAATAAAAAAGTAACGAAAATGAAATTTTTCTTTGTTGACCTACATAGGAATTGACTTTGTTTACAGATATAAGGTAAACACACCAGTAGAGGCTAGTGCTTAATAATGCTTCAGTAGTAGCCACTTCAGGGTTTATACACTGGTGTAAGAAATTAAGAGAATTTTCAGATATGGTCAATTATCTTCAGAACTACTGGGCCGATTTTAATGAAATTTAGTATGTACATACATTGAAAGAATGCAAAACAAATAAACATCCAAGATTTAAAATATACACTTATGATCATAAATAACACTCGTTAGAGTTAGCTGGTATGAAACAGCGGTTGCAAAATTGAACAACAAAATGGGTTAATGGGGGTATGGATCCCTCTAACAAACCTATAGAGATTGCAGTGTGACTCCATACTTGAAATGAAGTAGTTTATGGGATCCTGGGCAGTGGCGGCCCCTGCCTTGAAAAAGTGAGGAGGCCAGATCATGGGTGCACTCGCATCCCTCCCCCCCCCCTCGATTTTTGAAAAATAAAAAATATATATTTTTTAATTCTTAAAATTTTTTATTCATTAATTTTTTTTTTAAATTCTTTCCGGCGCTGCAATATGCTTTCCTTGCAGCACCGGTAAGGGGCAGCAAAGAAGGCACTTTCACCGGCTTTTCACCCCACCTCATCAATTTTACTTTTTTAACAGATAAACCGCGGATTATACGCAGGAAATACGGTACAATTCATTTTTTATTTCAAGCACGTACACACACAAAAAAAAAGGAAAATAAATAAAAAGTTATAAATTATTGTCTGAAAAAAGTGAGGGGGCCCGGGCCCCCTCCGGCCCTTCCCATGAGCCGCCACTGATCCTAGGCAATTGTTTCCACTCGTTCAACAAAGCTGTTCTCAGACTATGGATGGTCCCCGAAGAAGTGTTGCGAGTTGCTATTACTCTCCCGAGAGCGTCCCAGACATGCTCTATAGGATTGGAGTCTAGAGATCTGCTTGGCTAAACCCTCTAGTGAATATCCTCCCCTTCCAGAAATTTGTCGGCCAGAAGAGCTCTATGTGACCTTGCGTTAACATCCTTTGAAATTACCCCAGGACTAACAGTACCTCTCAAGAGGTGAGCATAGGGCTCCAATACCACATCTCTATTCCTCACAACTGTCAAAGAGCCTTTCTCAAAGACATGGAGGGGTGTGCAGCCACCCAACATGATGCTTGTTTAGACCGTCAAACCACCAGCGTCATAATGGTCGATTTCGTGCATATTGTAGGTTAGGTAATGGGTTCCTACTTCTATCCAATGAACGTAGGACAATAATAGCCGGTAAAGCTGAACCGGGAGCCACTACCTGCCCTGCAATAACAACAAAATCGACCATTATGGATGAGGAGCTTTGACGATCTGGGCAGACATGTTGGATGACTTCACGCTCCTCCATGCCTTTGAGAGAGGCTCTGTTAAAGTTGTGAGGTACAGGGATGTGGTTTTAGAGCCCTACGCTCACCTCTTGAGGGGCGCTGTTAGCCCTGAGTTAATTTTAATAGATGTTTGCACAAGACCACATAAATTTCTTCTGGTCGACGAATTTCCTAAACGGGAGGATACTCACAGGATAGATTGGCCAAGCAGTTCTCTAGACTCCAATCCTATAGAGCACGTCTGGTACGCTCTCAGGAGGGCAATAGCAACTAGCAATACCCCTCCGGGGACCCTCTACAATCCGAGTATAGCGTTGTTGAACGAATGAAAACAAATGCCCCAGGATCCCATAAACTGCTTCATTTCAAGTAAGGAGTCACACTGCGAGGCCTATATGTCTGTTACAGGGCATCATATCTCCTACTAACCCATTTTTTTTCTTCAATTTTGCAACAGCTGTTTTATACCATCCGACTATAACGAGCGTTTTTTATGATCATGCGTGTGTATTTTAAATTTTAGATAGCTATTTGGTTTGTATTGTTTCAATGTATGTACATACCAAATTTTATTGAAATCGGTCCAGTAGTTCTGGAAATAATTGACCAAATCTGAAAATTCTCTTAATTTCTTACACCAGTGTATTTGAAAAAATAGGATTCCAGACTTAGAGCAGAAGTTAAAATGGATGGAGCAAGCCCTATCATTGGCTTAGCAAAAGCTTACCCAAAGGCCTCAAGTCATGTGACTCAACAACGATGAATGGTTGGCACGTTTCACGTGAAACGAGCGAAAGAAACCCGATTTCCAATGCTTTGCTTTAAAATCTGTCACGTGACTTGGGGTCTGGGCTTCACCGAATAAAAGTTTTCACTCCCTCCATTATATCTCTTCTCAATGATTCTAGGATTCTTAATGGATTCAAACATGCAAGAGGTAATAAATACCTCCTGCATGTTTGATGCGCTTCTGAATCCATTGGGAGACCTGGAATCCTATTTTTTCAAATATAAACCTTGAAGGGGCTACTACTGAAGCACGGGCCACTACTGGTGTGTTTACCTTACATATTAATTGTAGTAGCTTCAAACATAACTGATAGATGGAGTCCTTCAATAGCAAATAAATTGCCAATACCAACTTTGAAATAATTTAAATTCCTTACTTTCAGATCACAGTTAATGGGCAAGTTCCATGTCCACAGAGTCAAACTTTACCCCGATTTGAAAGATCTGCTTCTTTACAAAGTGACAGCTCAGAGAAAGAACGTCCAAAGTCTTCGGCAGTAACTTCAACTAATGGGTTTCGAATAACTGTAACGGACAAAGGAAGGCAACCGGAGAAGTGCAGCATTGCGTCTAAAAATAAAACAGGAGCACTTGTTGAAGTAACGCCCTGGACAACTAGACTTTAAACAAATTATAATCATTTAAGTAACTGCTAATTCTGTAAGAAGTGACAAGTGATGATTCAACTGAAATATACAATTTTCTTGCAATTATCATCGACAACAATTTCATGTTTTTACATCATACCAGTCGAATTTCAACTATAAACATCAATTCACTTTCATTGTATTTTTCCCTATCTTTTGCAAAAGCATATGAAAGAGAAATTTACATTTGTTTACATTAAATCATGAACTGAAAACTTAACTTCTTTATAGTAGCTTTTTTAAGGGGGGGGGGGGTATTTTCATCCACAAAACTAAAGCAAAAGGTATTTTTGCATAGTCTTTGTTTAATTTTAGGCTAAAACCCCAAAATGATTTTTCTTCAGTTCCGACTTTTGCATTTTGGTCATTCAAAATACAATGCATTTTGTGCATATTTTCTAGTCTAATAACTTCCAGTAACAAAATAATTTGACAAACAGATGCATTTTAGGCAAAGTTAATTTTGGTGTCTGAAAGAGAAATGGGGGGAGGGGGATAATATTTAATGAAGCAAATATGAAATTTTTGGAAGATTTTATATATTTATATCTAAAACATTTTTGTATTTTGGAAGAAAAATTTTTTTTTAAAGTTCACAGAAACAGTAAATGCAAAATGTTCCACACTAAAATTGGTATCAAATTGAAAAGTTTAAGGCATCCCCAAAAGAAGAATGAGGGAAGTCAGCCTAAAAAAAGTGTTACACAAAAAAAAAAGACAGCTCTACACGAATGAACTGTACAGTGTACACATCCTAAGTTATATTCTGATTTGTGCATGCTATTGAGGTGGCCAAAAAGACTAAAATATAAATAAATAAATAAATAAAGTACTTTAAAAAATGTGCACATAATTGTTCATGTGAAACGTAAGTTATGTAGACACTTCATAATCATAAGGACATCAAAAATGGCAAAGATTCAACCACAATTAAGCATAAAGATGATTCGATACAGTAATTCATTTAACAATTAAAAACTTCTATTTATGCTAATAAGAAAACAGCCATTTAATTTCTCACTTTTTATACAGCAGCATCCAGTTTATATTTTATAATTTCTCCCACTTTTGTAGAAAGTGTTTCCAAAATAATTATCTCTTGATCAAAGGAAAAAAGATTTTAAAGTGATAAAAACTTTGCTATGTGCGAAATTTGATATTTTTATACAATATAATCTGATTTAGATAAATTCCTGAGGCTGGTTTCACTTTAAGCAATTTTCTTCCATCATATGTCATAATAGGCGAACTTGAGTGTGTAAAATATGCAAGACTGTCTGATAGCTGTAAATGACCATTTAGTAAAATTTGCATTAACCATTTCATTTGCACATTGTTGTTCTTTTGTAAAGCAATGTTTCATTTCATCAAGGCAGCTAGCAACAGCTGATACATTTTTTCATTGGTGTTTGAATTTCTTTAAAGATTTTATGGCAAATGTATTCATGCATTTTGGGATTTTGGTTCATTTGTGTATAATTTAATACCCAGTACTTAAAATACTTCTTTTAAAAAGTAAAAATTTTTTGCAAAAGCCTTTTTAAAAGTGATACCAAGTAAGTGACTCATGATGTTTAAAAGAGTTTCACAGGCAAAGTTCAGAATAAAAGTAATGAAATTTTCATGCAAATGTAGACACTTATGATGGAAATTAATGTATTGGCTTTCAATGCAATAAAGAGTTCTTGATTGAATAGAAGAAGTTCTTACATTTTTGAGTCATAAATGCTATTTATGCATAATCAACAAACATACACCTTATTCTCAATGCAAAACAAGCAGCATTACTACAGGCTGCATCTACCAATAGAGCAAGGGGACATGACAACATGAAAGACTCGTGGCTGTGGGTGGTTGGCAAAACATACAGGATTTCTTGTAAGCTTTAGAGGAAATAAAATAGTGAAATCCTGTTACAACTAACTCCAAGGGACCCCAAATTCTATTGGTGTGACAGGAATTTTGTTTTAATAGAATTCAAGCAATGTAATGGAAATTAATGAGAGACTGGAAAATCTATTTCGCTGTAATGGATATTTCGTTGTATTGGAATTTTGGTGTTGTAATGGGATTTCATTGTTTATACTTATGAAAAATCTATCTCAAATATGAATTTCTATTTAAAGTAAGTAATTTTTACTACAAATTAAAGTAACAAAAAAAAATTGAATTTTGACTTCTTGAATTCAAACTATGTTTTTTCGCAATCACAAGGGTGTGCGAGGATGTAGGCGTGCGAGAGTGTGCAGGGACGTGTCTGCATGTAGGCATGTGCACCAGGGCATATTTTAATGGGGGTTTTTTAGGCAATTGCCCACACAGTCAAATAAAATTGGCCCCACAGTCAAATAAAATTGCCCACCTACATTTTCCTAAATTTTTCCATCGGTTATGTGTTTCTACATATTTTTAATTTTTCTATAAAAAAATGGAAGCGTGATCCCTAACCGTTCCCACAAGCAAAAGTTTTTTAAATAAATAAAACTATTAAACAATGATGTCTCGCACTCCAAAAACTCATAGATGGCAGCACGTAACATGTAAACAGTTTTGTGGAACATAAACTGCACATTTACAATCCCCCCCCCCCCTTCCGAGGAAGTTAAAGTTGCCCACACAGTCGAATTTCCTTAAAATATGCCCTGATGTGCACATATGATATAGATGCAATTTAAAGACGGTGCTCGCTGCAAGAGGAGCATTGGGAGATGGCCAAGGTGGAATGTCTGGTCCAAAAATAAAAAGGTGGACTTCATTTGATGGACAAATGAGAACAATAAACAATTCGTCATTGCTTAGAAAATGCTCTATTTCAAATACTTTTGTAACATATTCATGCTGCCAAAATCTAAACAGCGAAAAACTTCAAGAATATTTGATGTTTTGCCAGGGTTTGCTAATATATATCAGTCGATATATATCATGATATATATCCCATATTCATTTTGAAAATATCGTGATATTTTCGATATTTAGTAAAATTGTTCATTTATTATTAAAAATAACCAAAAAGTTATGTACTATATTTTTATGATGTATCAATACATCAATAATATATAACAAAGTACAATATTCCTTTTTTAATTATATTTTATATTCATAAAATTATTAGTAATGAAACAATTTGAATTCATATTAAAAGTGCCTGATTAAAATATTAAACATTGCTCAGAAAAGAAGAAAATGTCTTATGACTGTGTACCAACTAATACATATTATTCATTTCTGATGAATCATATAACTAAAAGTAGCTAACAGAAGAAAAATGAGTAAAACAGCAAATGCTAAATTAACTCCATTAAAATTGATAGAAATGTAAAATGAAATATTAGATAAAAATAATGAAAGAAGCCTTAATTTTAAATCTACATATTTTTGATACTTTCAAAAATATGATATTTTTGAATCCTGCATTTCGCTTAACTCATACAAAAATAATGGATGATGAATTTTTTGCCAATATAGCATCTTCCATGTTATGGTAATTTCCTTGATATTGATGCAGAGAGGGAGGCGGTCCAAAGACAAAATTAAAGGACAGACAGACATCATAAAGAACAAGAAGCAATTTACGAATGCTCAAAAAAATTAAAAAAGAAACACTCACTTAAAATTTTCCTTTCTTTACAGGGTCGCTGATTGGCAATTCGATTCTTTTGCCAACCACAGCTGACGCAGAACCTGTTCCACGTTACTTACTTACATCTGTGCATTTACTCTATAAGCAAGACTATGCGGCTGGTGCACGAAAAAAGTGGGGTGTCAAAAATAAATATAGGGAAAAAGGGGCATGGCCCATGTTTTGTTTTTTTTTTGCAAATTGGGTCACATTACTTAATTACTTTGTTTTTTAACCTTACTGATTTAATAACTTCTAAAAATGTAGAATATGACATCAAAAATTGGGACAAATTGCCACCATAGACTTTCCCCTTCCATTTTAACGTCCGACTCGAATGAAATAAGATAAGAAACCAGGGGCGTAGCTAAGGGGGGGGTTTTGGGGACAAACCCCCCCCCCCCGAAAAGTTAGTCTCAAAAAAAAGAGAAAAAGAAGAGAGAAGTGAAAGAAAAAAAAAAGAAGAAAAGGAAAAAATTCCAAGCGATTATACATATATATATATATATACATATACATATACATATATATATATATATATATATATATATATATATATATAAAAAGAAGTAACCCCCCCGAAAGTCGGGTCTAGCTACGCCACTGTAAGAAACGTTCATTTACTCAGAATATTTAGCCTTTACTTTCATGAAATAAATCAATCTACTTCATAAAAAATCATTTTTCAATCTATCATTAAGTTTTAACTCTGAAAAGTGAGGGGGCAAGGCCCCTTTACTTTTTGGGAGTAAGGGAGCAGTTGCCCCCCCCCCCCCCCCAATTTGTCCTCATACGAGCCGCCTACAGCAGCACCGTGGCAGGCTTTTGGGGGCAGCTAAAATGCTAAGAAATAGAATTACAATACCTTTATGTAAAATTCTTCAGTTGTTCCTCATTTTAATGAAAATGTTATTGGGTGCAGTTGAAGTACTCGCAGTAATTTTTTCTGCCTATGTCAGATTTTTTTTTTTTTAATGGGTACAACAATATTGTAGGGCAGGGGTGCAATCCATACCAGGCAAGAAGCGCATCTGCACAAACACCCCCTGAAATATCTGGGCACTACTAATCAGCTAACTAAATAAGAGAGAAATAAGCCACTTTCAAATTGTAAACAAGTTTTAAAATCGCTTCTTTTTAACTTTAGCAGCTGCAATCTAAGAAATAACATGTTATTTATTGAATTATGTTTGCTTTCTTAAATAGCAAGATTTTGTCGAGCGTTACTCTTTTTTGACCTTATAGCAGTTTTCTATTAACTTCAAATTACTAAAGCTTGTCTCACATGACAAATGCCTCCAGATCTTAGATGTCCCTCTTCTTTCAATCATTTCAATCAAGGCAAGCCCTATACAGTACAATTTCGATTTAAGAATTTCCTCAATTTAATGATATATTTCACTGGTCCAGATTCGACTGCATTGAATACCTATGCTCCCCGATTTAACGATATCCTTGATTTACTTTTTCCAGTCCTTTGACAATCATTAAATCGGGGTTATACTGTATTTGTGGGCTAGAGTTTTTAAATAGCCATGGAGCGCCTCATTTCTCTGGGAGTTAAAAGGCCTACAACAATGAGTTTAGGTGAAGGGCATCTAAGGTTAGTCATTTTGCCAACAAAATTATATTTATGCCAGAACAGTGGCAAAAACTAGGAAAATTAGATTTGAAAAAATACTAAAAACAATATGACTTTGTAATACAATTGGGACTTAAATCACAATATTTAATAAAAATTTCATAAAAAGTGAAAACTAAAAGTTTTAAATGATTCTCTGGCAAAAAATCTAAATAGATTGAGAAGATACTTTGTAACTTATTTTTGCTGTGCAATGCTGAAAAAAAAAAACAAAATATTCTGACGCAATTGAATTTGACAAGCTTCAACTTGCGTTATATATAAATAGCTTTAAATAAAAATTTGGTTACACATATGTAATAATAATGACCTCACAGTTTTTACCACTGGCAAAAAGTATTGTTACTAGGATGATTTTTTTCCACTTTTGGCAGAAACATGCCAACCCTTAGAAAATTTTTAGAAGTTTTTTCATACTTAGCTTGACCCTTAACTCTTAGCTGTTCTTGAAGGATTTTCATATTTTAGAAATTTTTCTTTTTCAACATCCCAATTTGATAGGTAAAGTCTAAGCTTATAACAAATTAAGTGGAGTTGCTACACAAGCGCAATTTTTTGTACCGGACATCATTCGTGCAGCTAATACCGCTCTAAAAGATGCACTTAGAATAATAGTAAAAAATTTTGAATGCTCAAATTTGTGTACCGGTAATATTTTTGAACTTGATTCAAAGAGCACAAATCTGTTGGATTGCATTTATGTTTGTTCTGCATAAACAAGGTAAGTTCTGCATAACTGAATTAGTTGGTTTAAAATTATACCTGATTGATGCAGAAATTAAAAATTTTTGATCATGAATAATCTTGGGACAATTAAATTGTTCTTGATTAATAATAATAAGATAAGAGATAGTTCCATAATCAAAAAATGCTCTTTTAATTCAATCTGTTTATGGAAAACTGTGCAATATTTTTTCAGTCGCCAAATGCATGTATAATTTTAAATTTGATTTTAAAATAACTGGATAACAAGGATGCTTAATGCATTTTAAAATGCTAATCTTCAGATTCAAAGAAAAAATTTCACAAAACCAATAAAATTCAAACATTTTTACCAGCTGCCCAAATACTAGGAACTAACCACAAAATTTTATCAAAACATTTAACATTTTACTTGAATTTTGTTCATGACGAAAGTTTCACATCTTGACAATTCAACCTTCAACAATACTGACATGGGAAGGGGAAGCTAAAGGACAGTATCTGCAGAAATTAGTTCGAGATTTACTCAAAGAAACAAAATTCAAACAGATTCCATATTATAAAAAGGGAAATGTTGGAATTTTCAATTTTTTCATGCTTTATTTTCAGCAGAAATCAAATAAGCAAGTTAAATTACAATAAGTTGCAAAAAAAAAAAAAAATGTTGATATTGCCTCTAACCTACCCTATCAAACTACTAAATTTCTCCAAATCTTTTTTTTTTATTTATCATCATTATATAACTTTTATTATAACTATTAATAAATCTTATAATAATCTAAATACTAATATATCTATAAAATTAGGTGGTAAAATGTAGAAAAAAAAAAGACAAGATTGATAAACAAAAATTTATTACCTGTAATCAATATCTGTACATCTCCTGAGAAGTCATTTCTAATAAATGAAAATTTACAAATGAAACACAATATCTACAAGTAGAGAACTAGCAATTTTCAAAAAAACAAAACAAGTAACTTGTAATTAGAGTCCTAATCAACTTCCTCAATGGTAGGACCACCAGCACTGGCACTCGCAGCACCTGGTTTCTGACTAGCTCCAAAATTATTTCCTGCCTGATGCATTTTCGTCATCAGAGGCGACAACTCGGCTTGAATTTCTTTCATTTTGTGATCAATTTCATCCTTTTCCGCCAAGGTATTGTTATCCAGCCACTGGATCACCGAATCACAAGCTTCCTTGACTTTGGATTTGTCCGCTGAAGACAACTTGTCATCCGGTGCCGATTCAGCAGCTTGTTTGGCAGCATAGACGTAACTCTCCAAGGAATTCCTAGCTGCTACCCTTTCTCTCAGTTCGGCATCTTCCTTCTCGTACTGTTTGGCTTCATTCAGCATCCTTTCAATTTCATCTTTAGAAAGGCGTCCTTTGTCATTTGTGATTCGAATACTTTGAGATTTTCCCGAGCTTTTGTCTTGAGCAGAAACCTGCAGAATTCCGTTGGCATCCAAATCGAAGGTAACGTCAATCTGAGGAACTCCTCTAGGAGCGGGAGGAATGCCCGAAAGCTGAAATCGTCCTAGTAGATGATTATCTTTGGTCATGGCTCTTTCACCTTCGTACACTTGAATGTCCACACCTGGCTGGTTATCGGAATAAGTGGTGAAAGTCTGAGATGTCTTGCATGGGATTCGAGAGTTCCTCTCGATTATTTTCGTCATCACACCACCAGCAGTTTCTATTCCAAGAGAAAGTGGTGCTACATCAACAAGAAGGACATCTTTGATCTTGTTGTCGGTACTACCGGACAAAACGGCCGCTTGAACTGCTGCTCCATATGCCACCGCTTCATCGGGATTGATAGACATGCACAGTTCTTTGCCGTTGAAAAAATCTTTCAACAGTTTCTGTATTTTTGGAATGCGAGTAGATCCACCAACCAACACAACGTCGTGAATACTATTTTTATCTAATTTTGCATCAGTCAAAGCTCTTTCTACAGGTTGTAGAGTTGATCGGAACAAGTCCATGCAAAGTTCTTCAAATCTGGCTCGAGAAATTTTTGAATAAAAGTCCACACCATCGAACAAAGCATCAATCTCAATGCTTGCTTCTGAACTGCTGGACAGTGTTCGCTTAGCTTTTTCACATGCTGTTCTCAACCTCCTCAAGGATCTCGGACTGGATCTCAAGTCTTTTTTATGCTTACGCTTAAATTCTTCAACGAAATGAGTAACCATTCTGTTATCAAAGTCCTCACCTCCAAGATGTGTATCCCCAGCCGTAGATCGTACTTCAAACAAGGAGCCTTCATCAATAGTCAAGATGGAAACATCAAAAGTTCCACCACCTAAGTCAAAAATGAGCACATTTTTTTCACCTTTCAAGTTTTTATCAAGTCCATATGCCAATGCAGCAGCAGTAGGTTCATTGATAATTCTCAAAACATTCAGTCCTGCAATTTTTCCAGCATCTTTAGTGGCCTGTCTCTGTGAATCATTGAAGTAAGCAGGTACAGTGACAACAGCGTCGGTAACTTTCTGCCCCAGATACATTTCAGCAGTCTCCTTCATTTTGGTCAACACCATGGCACTGATTTCTTCAGGGTTAAAACGCTTGACTTCACCTTTAAATTCGGCGCAGATCTTCGGCTTACCTCCCTCATTGACGACTTTAAATGGCCAATGCTTCAGATCTTGCTGGATTTTCGGGTCGTCGAATTTTCTGCCGATGAGTCGCTTCGCATCGAAGATGGTATTTTCGGGATTCAGCGCAACTTGGGACTTCGCTGGATCGCCGATCAGTCTCTCAGTCTCTGTAAAGGCAACATAGCTTGGAGTTGTTCGGTTGCCTTGATCGTTGGCAATTATTTCCACGTTTCCATGCTGAAACACGCCGACGCATGAATACGTCGTGCCCAAGTCGATTCCAATCGCAGGAGCTTTCCCGCTCGGCATGATCTCAACTGCACAAATCCAATAATTCTATCAAATTACTCAAAAGGTCACAATAAATAGCGGAATAAATATCACTATAATAGCAGACAAACGCTTAGCACTTCGCACTTGTTTAGCACAAGTTTCGGATCAGATCTGAATTCCAACCATGTCGCGCTTCAATATTTATAAACACATGCGAAAGTTCCGGAAAAAACCACACTTTTCCATGGTTTCGCTCGTGCTGCCATCTAGGGAGGCGCTTACTGGAATTTTCCAGAAAATACGTTAGTAATTTCACTTAAAAGTAATTTCAGCTTAATTTATCCAGCAATTAGTCTATCGAATCGAAATATTCCCGAAATTTTAATTGAAATTTTCTGAAAAAATATTCAATATTAAGTTTGGAAGATTTCCTTATTTTCCTTATTTCCCCTCCTTTCTTTTCCTTATGTCTTTCCCGATGTTTCGCCCGTGCTGCCATCTAGGGAGGCGCTAACTAGAATTTTCTAGAAATGAATTATCTAGAAACATCTGCCGCCATCTGGAAGGTGTTTCAGTAAACGCAAGGAACATATGAGAATATTCTAGACCTCTGCTTATGAGACGTTGGTTGATGTGACGCGGAAATTAAAAACAACTTGCTTCTATTCATTACTTGGAGGAGAAAGAATAATTTCGCAATTTAATGCGGAAGTGACTTTTTTTAATTTTAATGTTTAAATCATACAATGTAAAGTAATTATTTTTCATAATAGAGAGAAAAAATATACAATGCACATATTTTTCTAAACCTTTTGAAACTTAAAATTGAGCATTAAAAACGTACTCATTTTATTGAAAAAATAGGATAAGCAGAAAATTAAGAACAGAAATAAACATATTTATTACATTCATTGAATATAATTGTTTAGCAATTCATTTTAATTAAAATCATTGTTTATTTTTTTCTAATCATTGCATTTAACTATTAAAATTTTTACAGTAAACCTTAATAAAAGTTTCTTGACTTTTTAAAAATAATAAGCAAATTTAATTATTGATATGAATGTGTCTACAGATCATTAATAAGCATTTGATTAGTATTAGTTTGCAGAAAGTTGGGATGAAAATGTGCTCATTAATAGTGAATTTTAAGCAATGTTTTAAAATTGTTTACTCACAAAAGGAAAAAAAAAATTAACTTTCTCAAAATTTTACTCTTTTACAACATTTCTAATCAAACATGCTTTATGAATAAATTTTTATTAATAAATAATAATTGTGACAGTGATAATGAATGGATTCAATTATATTGGAATAAGAAAGAAAGTTAATTTCAAATAGATGTGTAATTTATATTCAGTGATGATTCTAAGTACAGCATGAAATGGTTTTAAATATTTTACACACACACACACACTTTCAACAAATCAAGCATTCCGGAAAGAGAAAAATTTACAATCAATGATCCAGTATAATATTTATGCTTATTCCTTTATACTTATGGATATAATGAGTGATTCTATAGAGCAAATTAAAATGAAAAGAATATATTTCAATGTTATTTTTTCTACTTCTGATTTTGTGTAAAGTTGGAGTTTATTAAAAATAATACTTGCAAGTTGATGACAGAATTTTGTCTCCAAAGAACATAAATTTTGGGAAACAATTGAAATTTTCTTAATTTCTTATAATCAAAAAATAGTTAACTGTACTTTTTTTTAAAAAAACTTTTAGAAAATAATATCCTTAAAATAGGAAAGATATGAATCTTTTATTTTGAAATACTTCAGATTTATTTTGTTTTCAGGGCATATAAATCTATTATAAAAGCTGTCAGGAACATAAATTGTGAGTTTTTATTTCATATATTACTGTGTAGCAACACAATAGAATTATGTGTGGGGGGAGGGGTCCATAACAAGCCAGAATTTTCTCCAATGGTACCCTGTTTTGTCACAACAGTCTTCACATGATGAACATGTAAACATACTTAGATATTGGATTAACAACATGACTTAAAAGTTTCTGAGGGGTCAACCCTAAATCTCCCCCTCACACTCTTAGACATAGTATAGTATTTGTTTCTATTATTTCACCAATTGTTTTCGTTATGTTGATTATCACCTTTTTGATTTTATTATGAGAAGGAGCAAAACATGGCATTTTAAATGCAATATACCGTCAGCACGGTTATGACATCCAGAGACTGCAGGTTTATCCTTATTATGGAATAGTCAATAACCAAGCTGGAATGAACCTGAACTGAGAATGTCAATAAACTAGTAGCTAAAATAAACTTAGCACACCAGGGGGAGTCGTCAGCATTGGTTGGGGCTGCATGCAGACTTAAATAAAATGAAAAGCTTTCTGCGAACACAAATCCTAACTGGAAAATTTTCTGCAAATAATTATTTTGCCTAACTCACCCTTGAATAAAAAATTAAATTTATATTCAAATATGAAAGAGACAAAAAAAAAAGTGATTTAAATCATTTATTTATTTTTTTTTTTTTTACAATAACATATAGTTTGCTTATTTTCACCAACTGAAGAAAACTGCCAAAACCATTATTTTTTTTACACATGTGCTTTAATAGGCTTTGGAGAAAGGCTTTAACAGAAATAAACTCGGGGATTTTCTTAAAAACTCCCTTAAAAAAAAAAAATATATATATATACATATATATATATATATATATATATATATATATATATATATATATATATATATATATATATATATATCAACGGTAGCAGTTTCAAAAAAAAATTCTGCAGAGCAAAAAATTTTCTGCGAACGCCGTTCGCGCGTTCGTCTATATTATGCAAGACTGGCTGCATGTATGAGAGATTGTGGATAATAGAGAGTTTATTGGAATTACCTTCTAAATAAATTGCAACATTAGGATAGCATTAGAAATGAAAATTGAATGAGCAACAATTCCTTACCGTAAAAGGGGGTGCAGGTGTAATAGGGTTGGAAACCAATGGCTCTAAATGCGAAAACTCAAAGTGATGAACATTTTTTCTTTCCCAGCCATCTTCAATTTTGTCCTTAGAAAGCTAGTTTATTTATGGAATTAAGAGCGTATATAGGGAAGGGGCTCAGAGGGCCCTGACACGCCCCAAAATCTGGGAAAAAAAAGTTTAAATAAAGGTAGTTATTATTATTTAGTTTTAGTTCCTCACAAATAATTTTCATACTTTTAGCTTAAAAAAATGAATAAATAATAGTAATGAAGATAATAATAATTATAACAATAATAATAAATACGTTAGATGGCACCAGACAGTAGTGCAACCTGAGGGGGTCAGGGGATACATTTTCCTTACTTAAGGAAAAAGTATATTTTTTAAATGAGAAAAAACAAATAATGTTGGGAGGAAAAAACTTTTTTAAAAGTAAATCTTTAAGTTAAAATTTTTTAACAGGTGCAGATTACTGGTCGACAAATTTTGTCCCCCTCTCTTTCTTTCATTCCCACCTTTTTTCCTAGTCACTCTTTACAATAAAATCTTGAATGTAAGTTGAAAATAAAGTTTTTAAATGCTGTGTTCCTTAGCTCCTTATTCGGTTGAAGAAACAATGAGTGATAAATTGATGTCCGAAAAAGAAATTTATTCAGGCGTTTTTAGAACATCACTTTCAAAATATTTCTGGGGGAGGTTCCCAAAACCACCACCCTTTCCATAGAGTTCTACCGAAAATAGTTCTGAAATAGGACCTTTAAGGTTTCAATTTTGAAAATTTTTGGAGAGTCTGCTGGTGAAATATTTTGGGATAGATCTTCACAATTTCCTTACTGTCACCACTGATAGCCTAAAATTGCATATTCAGAACTTTAATTTCAGTCAGTTTTCTAGAGAAACCCTGATTCCGTATCATCATCAAAGATAGCACAAAATTAACAATTTTGAGAAAAAGCACCAGACTGAACCTAAACCTTTCCTATTTCTTACCTATGTCAAAACATTAAATATTTTGCTTTAATTTCAAGTTTTCTTCCAGGCATTTCCCTCCTCCATACTCAAATCTTCTTCATCTCATAATACCCCAAAAGATTGACTAAAAGAGAGTTCTAAAAACCTTTCATTTCAAAAGCTTTCCATGGACTTACATCAATTCCCCTATCTCCGACCACCGTTCCCCTAAGATATTTTAAAATTTGGTGTTTTAAGACTTGTAATTTTTAATACCCATTTTCCTTTAGAAAAACAAGTTGAACATAAAGCATTTCTCAGTATTAAACTTATCTTTGTTATTATGAATTTTCCCCCTTTTCTGTGTTTCAAAATAAATAAAACTTGACAAAGAATCTTGAAAGAAGATGATTAGGGCGACAGTGTGAAGTCTTTGCTCCACCTTGGAAAAATTGAAGATCTGGCACTGTTGACTGTTGCTCCCCCCCCCTTTCCAAAAAAAATTCAAATTACAAAAAAAAGGTGGGGCTAAGCTTGGTAATATTGGCCCCCTTCAAATTAAAAACATTTTTATGCTACTGTGGAATTAAACATTATTCTGGTTTTGACTGACTTATTACGTTTCATTTCCCCCAAAATGAGTTTCATTTCTCGACAAAATGCGAGAGAATATTGTCATGCTTCAAAAAATCCTAGCTAAGGCGGGTCAGGGCTCATTGAACCTTGGGCCACATTAGACCTGTCTCAATTATTTTAATAATATATATGTTTTTTTTTCTTAAATTTACATGCCAACAACTAGCTTTTTTTCCTACAATCCCTATAATGAACTCATATGGTAGAGTAAAATTGAACAAAGTTTATTTCAGAAAATGTTATTTCAAAATTACTGAGTCATTTTTAGAAGCCTAAACTTTTTTCTTTTTAAATGGTTTTCTCCAAGATTGAAGCAATAAATTAGATATCTCTCCTAAAGAAAGTTATTTTAGTTCATTAACATTCAAAAATTCTATATTTTCATAGACTTACGGTAAAGGTATTTAAAATAAAGTACAGAAATTTTACTTCAATTATTTTGTTAAACTATATTCTGAAAAGTATTTAAAACCCTAAAAAGAAGTACAATTCATAAAAAAAATTCATAAATTATAACAAGGACATGAAAATGATGGTTTCTGGGAGACTGATGATACGGCAGTATGGATCTGCATACTGCCCTGAGTAGATAAATGGTTCTTTTTTTTGCATTTTCGTCATCCATTGTATGTAAGCTTCATTGTACAAGTTTGCTTTATTTGGTTTCTGCTGAAAAAAAAGGAGCGAAAAAGATGTCTTATTCCAACATTTCCCAATTTTTAGTATTGAATCCAAAATGCGTTTCTTCAAATATCTGGAAAACTCATTTCTGCAGATGCTGCTGTCTTCCTGCATACGGTAGCATAACCATAGGTTGAAATTAATTCAAATTGTTACTCGATTATTACCACAATCAAAGTATGTAGGTGCAAGAGAAAACACTCACTGTTAAACGATTTTTTTGCGATTCAAGTTTTCTAAAATCTTATGACAGCAAATCTTATATTTCTTTTTTTTTTTTTTTTTGGCCTGTGCTCTCCTTTTAAAATACAGAAGTTATTATGCCCCTCCCCCTTTCAATTTTAACAAGAATGCTAGTCTGGTGTCAGTTTATTTAATGGATTAGAAAAACACCACATTTTTTAAATAGTTTTTTCTCATAAGCACCAAATAGTTATTATATTGTAATATGAATATTGATAGCTTTACTATATTGAACAAGGCCTACAGAAATATAGAATTTTAAAATGAAACAACAGAATAAAAAATTCAAAATTACAAACAGAACTTTCGCAAAAAAAAAAAAAAAAATCCTTAATTGGGGGGGGGGGGGGGGAGATTCAATCACTACTTTAGTTTTTTTCAGTTTCGGATATATAGATGGCGATACTGTACATCGACTTCTAT
The DNA here is from genome assembly GCF_026930045.1 of Uloborus diversus. Classification (NCBI taxonomy): domain Eukaryota; kingdom Metazoa; phylum Arthropoda; class Arachnida; order Araneae; family Uloboridae; genus Uloborus; species Uloborus diversus. Next base: position 22,496,635 of record NC_072739.1, read on the forward strand.
TTCATTGTTATTAATGTCTCATTTATAAAATTTAAAAACCCTTTTACAACATGAAAAATAAAGTGCAAAACGATTGTCTCTAAATTTTTTAATTTTACTGCATAATGGTTTTACAGGTACATTTCAAATGGAAAAAAGTTTTCGCCGAATGGTTTAGAGACATTTATGTAAATCATCCTCTGTGATGGATAAAGTTGACAAAAAAATTTAAAGATGTTCAACAAAAACGGATCTTACCTGAGCGAAAATGCTGATCTTTCGTACACAGTGCAAAAATAAATTTAATATCCTCCTACGCTTTGTTTTGAAATTGAAATCGCGTGGATTTAGTGATCAACAACACAGTTAGTTAAATTTAACCGCGTAATTTCTATTGATCAAGTATGTGCAAGCCTTTCAATATGAAATTTATTTCAAATGGTGTTCAAACTAAAATGTAAATTATTTTTACTAGTAGCAGACGAGTAAAGAGAAAAAGCTCGATATTTGAGAAATACTTGATAACCAGAATGGGGCTAGGGCCTCCGTAGCCGAGGTTGCCTGGAGTGCGTTAGAGTCCGAGCTGCAAATCTTTCTTGTGTTTTCATACTTCAACTTCGTTTATAAAAAATAAAGTTGCATATTACGAACTCCTTGAGCGAATTATCCCGATTGAACTTGAACTTGTGCTTTTTCGAATAAAATCTGCTCCCCCTCCCCTCTCCCGTCCTTTTCGCAGCTCAGGTCTCCAACAGACTCCGCATTATTGGAATTGAATTTGTTTTGCTTACATGGGTATATTGCACTGTAAGTATATATACGTGGTCTTATGCACTTGGAGCAGGGGTGCTCCAAACTTAAATTTTTGAGAGAATGGAAGTTTTGGACAGGACGGTAAAAACCAGGGTTTTTACTGTCGTGTCCAAAACCTTGCGAACCCTGCTGAGAAGCCCAAAAAACGTTACCTAAAACTTTTCACCTCCTTCTCACACCATTTTGTTCGACCTTTTGACTTTATTTTCACCTCTATAAAAGGGGAGATGAACGGGAACCCCCTTTAGAGACAGAAGGAATCATAGGCGTGCGCATGAGGGTAACCAGGGGTACCGTGGTCGTGGTACCCCCTTAGTACACAGAAATGGAAGTTAATATGTAAGTGGCTAAAATTTTACATTTTTAGGTTCATTAATTTCTTATCTCATACGTTTTAAAAATGCTTTTGTACTCACAATATTTGAAAATTTTCCTTAAGCGAGCAAGTGTGGGAGCCTTTTTTTTTATTATTATTATTATTATTGACAACATAAATTTCGAGTTCGTGTACTTGGTCACACAGGTTTATGAACTCACGTCCAATATGACAGATAGCACAATACAGGCACATAGTGTAGGACAGAATTAACAGCATAGGGGAGGAGGTTACAACCAGGGCAACGGGCGGGAATCGAACCCACCACCTCGGGATTACTACAATGACGCGCCAAAAAACTGCGCTACCGAGTCCCCATGTGGGAGCCTTTCTAAGCGCGATTTCAACCTTCTGGTACAGCGGTACCCCCTTTTCTGAAGCCCTGCGCACCCCTATGCAAGGAATCGATGCAACTCTCTAACACCGTTTGACATATAGGTTGCGCAGATACCTGACAGCTGGCGTTGTGTTCTGATTTATAGATAAGGCGTTTAGTCGTCATACAGGGTCAATTATGAAAGTAATGAGCATAATGTTATTGTGACGCGACGATAGATGGCAGCACGGTAAAACTGGCTGGAAAATGTGGTGGGGGACATGCCCTTTCAATGCATCCGGTCGTCAGTTGAGTTCGAGCAGTGTGAGAGGACATACGTGCCTCCGCTTGAAGTGTGTTTTCAACTTTTGTAACATGACACGATGGAGCGTTCGCTTAAACAACGAAACGCCGTAAAGTTTTGCGTGAGGCTTGGAAAAAATGCAACCGAAACATTCCAGATGTTGCAAGAAGCCTTCAAGGACGATTGCATTTCAAGTCACAAAGCCTTCATCATTACCAATTTCCTGGCCCGGAGCAACACCCCGGTAATCCCTCACCCCCTTACAGTCCCGACTTAGCTCCATGTGACTTCTTTTTGTTTCCGCGACTCAAGAGAAAGATGAAATTAAAACATTGGGAAACCGTGGAAAACATCCAACACCATGTTTCAACGTTCCTGAGAGGCATTCCCTTCAAGGAGTCTCAGGGTGCCTTTCAGGCGTGGCTAACACGTCTCCGCAAGTGTATTGATGCAGGAGGAATGTATTTTGAAGAATATTGAACATTTGTACAAATTACGATCAATAAACAAATTTTGCCAGTAAATGCTCATTACTTTCATAATGGACCCTGTATTTGTTAATGTTCACGATATAACCGTACTATTTTAAGTAATTATATTGTGTATTGTGTTACAATTGTGAAGTATCGTTTGAAGAAAAAGAATAAACCTTCACAATGCCTCAAAAATATTTAAGTATTTCATGCTTTGCATTTTAATTAATTAATTAATATTTTTATTTTGTTTTGTTTAAATACTCTAATTAAAAATTAATGTACTCAAAAATTTTGATCTAATTTATTCAATTCAATGATAAATAATCTCAAAATTTACTATTAAGTTAACTGAAGTTTATAAATGATATTATCTCAGATATCGATAGTTATCAATTGTATCGTCGATGAAACGATGACATTAGTGGCTACACTTTTCAATGCAAATGTAAAATTCAACAATTCTATTCTATTCTATTCAAGAGTCACAACTGACCACAACTGTATTTATGTCGAGGACTGCATACTAGTGCCTTGCCTCCATTATTTTATATACCGATAGATGGCAGCACCATCACCGGATCGAACAGTTAATGAGAATTTAGAACTAGTCCAAGAGCTAATAGCTACCTGGTACTAGCACCCCCAGAGGTATCGTTTCACTTGGAGGACATTGAGACCACGAGCATATTTAACGTCACCCAGTCCCCTTTAATGACGACGGTGGGTCTTCGACCAGCGGGGATCGAACCCGAGCCCCTCCGGCCCCGAGTCCAATGCCCTACCGATCAGGCTACCACGGCCCCAAAATTCAACAAATCAAGTTAAAATTGTCAATTGGCGGGAAGTTCCATTTTCACTTCTGCTCTTACATGGTGTTCTGAAAAAGACTGACTGTTTTTTGAAATTTATAACTGGAAACGGTTAATCTTTATCTTAACTAATAATAAAGCTGAGAGTCTCTCTGTCTGGGTATTTAGATCTCTCTGACGCGAATAGCGCCTAAACCGTTAGGCCGATTTTCATGAAATTTAGTACAAAGTTATTTTGCAGCATGGGGGTGTGCACCTCGAAGCGATTATTCGAAAATTCGATTTTGTTCTTTTTATATTCTAACTTTAAGAACATTTTACCGAGCAAATTATCACAACGTGGAAGATTAAATTACGAAATTATCATACCGAGGAACCGTAAAATGGGCGAGCAAATGAACTTAGCCAATTGGCGAGAAATTCATCATCCATGATTTGTAAATATACAGGCGAACCAAATGACCTTTTAATTTTCTACTACGGGCAAAGAGGTACGGGTACTACTAGTGATAAAAATAAAGTTCTTGCAGACTATTCATGTGGCGGACCGTAAATCCCCCCCCCCCCCCAGAGTTGCAAAATGGGCGTAGCTGCTTTGCTCAAATGACACACGGCGGCAGTTTTTCGGACGGATTTTTCTAGGATTTGTGCATTTGGTTCAGTGACAGCTGACTGATATTGTCCAACTCTTCGGGTTTTCTCATCCACAAAAGTACCATTTCGCTTGAACGTCCCGTAAAATGTTCTGATTGTGTTCGGCTGCGGACCCTTAAGCAACTTTAAATTTGCTCTGAAAGCTTCTTCTTGTTGCTGTAACGCTTTCCCCCAACTGGTGGTATTCCAACACAAGAAAAATCCTTTCCTCCAATGAATACGTCATTTTCAACTCCCCCCTTGTAACGATATTTGACCAAAAGTCCTTTACCCTGCTCGTACAGTCGCAGATGAAGCTTCTTTTAAGTCCAAATTTCAACCCCGAATGAGGATGAGCATTTTGATGATTTGCATACGGCACTTTAAGAAATTTTTTACCATATGCGTTTTTCTGTTATACATTTTAGATAACCGTCTGTCAATCGACGTGTGGCTGCAGCCAGTCGTAGACAATACGAAAATATTGTAAAGTAATTGTATTTATTAAAAATTCCCAAACTCTGTGACGTGAATTTCTTTGAGTTACGGGTTTACTATTTGTAGCGCCATCTACTGGAAAACTTTTGCACTAAAATTTGCAACTCTGAGGGGGGGGGGGGGTGATTACGGCTCGCCTCATGAATTTTCTGAAGGAATTTTATTTTTATCATTGGCCATTCTCCTGTTATAAATTTTTTAAAAACAGTCAGTCTTTTTCAGGACACCCTGTAAAAATGAATGAGACTCATATTAATGTCGAGTTTTGCAGTTCCGTTAAATTCATTAAGTTCTTTTGCAAATCCCCCCCCCCCCCGTTAATAAGAGTACTTATTAGACCTCAGTTGAAGTACGAAATATAAGCAAAACTAAGACAAAACACAATACGGGATGAGTAGATATTGAAGCAACAACGAAGCTGTCTGGCAAAATTTAGGTTTCCCATGCACGAAAGAGATTTTTTTGAGTAATTTGACTATTTTTAGAAAACGGGACATTTCTGCGTCCCGACACAATGTGCCGGGACAAAGAAACAGGCTGCCTGAAAGCAGGACAGTCCCGTTCGAAATGGGTCGTATATTCACCTCAATAATCCTGCATAAGATTACCGACAGCGCCATCTGTTGGTCTCCAACAGAACTATCTTTGTTTCGTTACCAGACAAAACCTGGCATTTTTTTAAATCCGCTTAAAGAGGAGTTAAATTAAACATGCACCTTGCAGATAATTAAGGCATCAGTTGTTCGATATGCCCTCTGCCTTGTTCCACTACATTTGGTTAACTAGAAGCGCTAAACGGCATGTTCCACACCAGATCAGCGGTTATCTCTGCTGATTTTGTACAGGGTATCCAGGAAAGGACTCTCTGATTTCAAAATTCAATATCTCGAAAACTAAGGCCGATATAGGAATAAAATAAACGGTATGTTTATTGTGAAACCCATAAAAATCATGTACAGAAACTTGGAAATTAGTTACAAAAATTGCCAACAGGGGCGCTGCACGCTGTAATTGCAGTAGATATCCCATAAATACTGCTGCGAAGGGGTTAGGCGCTTCAGCAGCAGTTTTTTCTTTCAGAGGTACTTACATTTACGCCAGAAATCATCGTCCAACCAATTCGCAGCACAGTTTATGGAGTACTTATTGCAATCATAGCGTGCAGCGCTCCCTGTTGGCATGTTTTGTTTCCAATTTCCAACTTTCTCTACATGATTTCTATGGGTTTCACAATAAGCGTACCGTTTATTTTATTTCAATATCAGCCTTTGTTTTCGAGATATTTAATTTTGATATCAGTTAGTCCTTCCTGGGCACCCTGTATGATTGTGGTCAATATGTAATCTCTTAGCAATCAGCAACAGCAGTTTGAACTATGACTGCGCCATCTATCGGCTTATTTTGGAACCATTTTCTTTCAGGCCAAACAAATAATCAGGGACTAATGGCTGTCATTCGATACAGTAGTGTTTAAATTACAGCGTTTTGAAATCAGGACTTCAACTGTACCCCATTGAAAATATTTAGAGAGACACCAGTGAAAATATTTAGAGAGCATTACAACAAAAGTTGTAATACATTAGGAGCTGGACCCTGGAAAAAATTTTAATCGCTAGACAGATAGGATACAGATAGGAATTTAAATGGGCCAGAGCGAAGCTCTTTTACCCTGTATGAGGGAAAGTCATGAAGGAGTTGATTTGAAATGGTGTGAGGGGGGGGGGAATCGCTAGACAAATTATTTCGCTGAATTTATAGGAAAATACAAAGTAACATAGCTTCTGAATGATTCTCGTTGCGATGGAATTTGACGTCAAAATATTTTTTCAATCGCTTGGCCCAGTATTAGTCGAACCCGGGATAGATATAAATATATATTGCTATATTTTACCATTTAAACAAACAACCTTCTTTGTCGCGACAGTGACAACTACTTGGGCTGCCCGTTTAGTTTTTATTCATTTTTCAAATGTATCAGTCCATTTTTGGAACACCATATATATATATATATATATATATATATATATATATATATATATATATATATATATATATATATTATGAATCAGTTACTTTGGACTTTGGACTAAGGTTCCTAGGGGCTCTACTTTGAGCAACAGCTGTAATTATATCCATGTAGTGTAGTTTTAGGTTCAGATTAGAACACTGTGGACTCGAATCAACTTGCTTAACTAAACGGTCTCAAATTTGGTAATTTTGACATAAAATGTCACGTTTCAAGATTAATTACTCTGTAATCCAATAGCCGTGAGGCGCAACATTATATATACCCTATATCGGATAGTTTAAGATAATAAATTAGATCATAAACTTATGAAAGATTTAAATTCTTAAACGGATATTCTTAAGTTGTTGTTCTGTGCCGGCAAGGCTGACAATTTGGGATGTGCTGCTTCACTTTACCTATTGTACCGTAATTTTGTGTGAAGTTCGATTTCCACAGTAAACACATAGTTTATTCCATGTCAAGTGACTTAGGGGCCCCACTCGACCCTCTCCAATTTTCATGAAATTTTTATTGGATGTACATATAAGACTTTCACTAACATGAAGCTATGCCAAATTACAGCTGCATAAGTCGTATGGTTCTAGCAATATGCAAAGTTTTCTAAAGGAATCTTTTTTCGTGTCGCTACTGAAATGACAAAATCACCAAGTTTGTGTGTTCATTGCTCGCAACCTAAGATGGTTACAATACTGATATTTGGTGATCCTGATCAACTTTTAGGGTAGAAAAGTCTAGTAGTGTTGAAAAACTTCTGTGCACGGTAGATTTTTCACAATATGCTGCCGAAGTAGGCTTAAAAACACATTTTTTACTAATTTCAACCATACATCACCGCCTTGTATCTGCTAGGAGAATAGTTTTCTGAATCTGATTTTTCCCTCGTTTGTAGCCTGTTGTTATGTCCGAAAGGTATGCAAGTGGCATCTCGATAGCTCAAATAATTTCGGAATTATCCAAAGTTAAAATTCAGCTTAAAAGTTTTCTCGTCAATTTTGTCCCAATTTCAAAGAGCAATATCTCAAAAAGATCATCTTTAATTTGGTTTTTCTTCATGTCATTAAAAGAACACTTTTATGAACTAAAAAACATTTGTATCATTTTTGAGACACACCTGATTAAATAGGAAAATGTAGTTCAAAAACACGTGCGTCATTCCATGTGAAATCAATGAAAAATATTAGACCTTACAAAGTGATGTCGAACAATTCAAATGAAATTTACGGGATCTACTTTACTTTGGTTTTGACGAGAAAAAAAAAACTGTTTTAGATATTTTTGACGATTAGTTTTTGTGTGAGCGCACCCCAAAAAACTCTAAAAATTATTAAACAAATAAAGTTTTGGAACAAAAAAAAAAAAAAATTTCTCGGCTACTAATGGTCTACTTAGACGATATCATCATCGTGGGACGCAGTTTCGAAGAACATCTGGCAAATCTTAGGAAGGTGCAGCAAAAGCTTAAGGAAGCCAATCTGAAGTTAAGCCCGTCCAAATGTAATTTGTTCCGCCGGGAAGTGAACTACCTTGGTCACATCATCTCTTCTGAAGGTGTACAAACCGATCCAGAAAAGGTATCTGCGGTCAAGAGTTGTAGTCGTCCCGAAAACATCCATCAGCTGCGAAGTTTCCAGGGGCTCTGCACGTACTACAGGAAGTTTGTAAAGGGTTTTTCCAACATTGCACGACCTTTGCATAAGCTGACGGAGAGCAAGCAAAAGTTTGAATGGTCCAAAGAATGCGAAGATGCATTTCTACGAGTGAAGGAGGCTTTAACATCATCGCCTATCCTCAGCCTGAAAAATCCTTCATCCTGAACACTGATGCGAGCAACGAGGGCATCGGAGCTGTTTTATCCCAAGAAATTGACGGAAATGAACATGTCATCGCTTACTGGAGCAAATGCTTATCAAAGTCGGAGCGAAATTACTGCGTCACCAGAAAAGAGTTACTGGCCATAGTGAAAGCTGTAGAACACTTCCATCATTACCTCTACGGCCGAAAATTTCTGCTTCGGACAGATCATGCCTCGTTAACTTGGCTTTTGAACTTCAAGAATCCAGAAGGCCAGATAGCCAGGTGGATACAGCGGCTCCAGGAATATGACATGGAGATCAAGCACCGAAAAGGGTTATCTCACGGTAATGCTGACGCTTTATCGAGGAGACCCTGTCCTGAGAACTGCCACTATTGTTCCCGAATCGAGAAACAGTATGGAACGACTAGCCCTACCGCCTATCAGGTGACAGTGACTCCAATATCATCAGAACCTGATCCATGGAGTGACGACCAAGTTCGAAAAGATCAACTTGAAGACCCCGACATAAAACCAATTTTGGAGTTCATGGAAAGTGACAGTCGGCGCCCTAGCTGACAGGACGTTTCCATCTTCAGCCCTGCAACAAAAAGATACTGGGCTTTATGGAACTCATTCCATTTACGGAAGGCGTACTGTACCGAAAATGGGAATCTGATGACGGCAAAACGTCTAGGTGGCAGTTACTACTTCCCCGATCAAGGATTTCAGATGTTCTGAAAGAAATACATAGTAGTGCGACTGGAGGACATTTTGGTGTTTTGAAAACCCTCAATAAAGTTCGGGAGCGCTTCTTCTGGAGCAAGGCGAAGGATGACGTGGAGAAGTGGTGCCATTCTTGTGACGCCTGTGCTGCTCGTAAAGGACCGAAGAAGAAAAGCAGAGGGAAGCTACATCTGTACAACGTTGGAGCTCCTTTCGAACGAATTGGGATCGACATCCTGGGTCCTCTATCAAGAACTGCTGATGGGAACAAATACATTCTTGTTTCCATCGACTACTTCACCAAATGGCCCGAAGCGTATCCCATTCCAGATCAAGAAGCTACCACCGTAGCAGAGACTCTAGTCCAACACTGGATCTCGAGATTTGAAACACCTTTGCAGATTCATTCCGATCAAGGGAGGAATTTCATCTCTGCTTTGTTTAAGGGCCTATGTCAAATTTTCGGAATTGAGAAAACTAGGACAACACCACTACACCCACAATCGGACGGCATGGTGGAGAGATTTAACCGCACAATCCTGAATAATCTCTCGCTTATGGTATCCAGAAATCAACAGGATTGGGACAAGAAGCTACCTTTGTTCCTGCTGGCCTACCGCAGTGCCGTCCACGAGACTACCGGATATGCCCCATCTCAGATGCTCTTCGGACGAGAGCTTCGGCTACCTTGTGATCTCGTCTTCGGTCGTCCTCCGGATGCGCCTTCATCGCCTGAGGAGTACATCCAGGATCTCCAGGCTCGGTTGGAAGACGTTCATAACTTCGCACGAGAGCGAATCAACATCGCGGTGGAGAAGATGAAGACCCAATACGACACAAGGTCTACTGGACATGAATTCAACGAAGGCGACAAGGTTTGGTTATGGAATCCCATCCGACGGAAAGGTCTGTCACCCAAATTGCAGTCGCATTGGGATGGACCCTACAAAGTCCTTAACCGACTGAATGACGTCGTAGTGAGGATCCAAAAATCACCTAATGCAAAACCTAGGGTTGGACATTATGATCGGTTAGCCCCATACTATGGCCATAGTTCATGAGTATTACGTAAACAACCATGGTTGATAACATAAAAGTTGTAGATAATTTTTGCTTTTAATCTTTGGTAATATTTCTTGTTATTATTGTGTTTTCTGTATCTGTTAGTTATTAATTAATGTGTATATTTGTAAACTTGTGATAGAAGTTTGGCACCCTTTCTGGGGATTGTACTGCCCGGGACGTGCAGTCCTTAGGAAGGGGGAATGTTACAAATCCTGTAAATAGTAATTATTGTAGTAACGTAACCTGTAAATAGTTTCCCGTAATGAATATACAACCCCTTTTCATATGGCTAAAGTATACGACCCCCCTATTTCCTTTTTGTTCATTGATAAAATTTGATAACGGTCTACTTTTTTCCAGAAGCGTGTGGAATATTTGAGAGATTTCTTTTCGGTGTGTATATAAGCCGTTAGCGATGGATAAAAAGAGTTTCGATTGAGAATTTGTACTGAGAGTGTGTATTAGCTCTGTTTATAGCGAGGCATTTCGCTGTGTTGTTTTCGTATTTGGAAGTAAATACGTGTGTAAACGTTGAGTTTACGGTGTTGTGTGATAATTGCTTAATTGCTGATGAATAATTTAGCAGTTGTTGACGCTCTTTCCTGTACATAGTGTAAATAAAGTTCCTGTGTTTTTATCAAGAACTGTGTCTTCATTTCAAGAAAGTGGAAGTGGCACCGAATCCGTTACAATATATATATATATATATATATATATATATATATATATGTCTCAGTTTTTGAAGCTATGCTTCTTATAGGGTGGTAAGAGCCAGTGGCGGATACAAGGGGAGGGTCATGGGGTCATGACCCCGCCCCCTCTAAACCGTCGAGAACAATATCCGTCTACCTTGTGTTTATCCACTTTATGCATAAAATGTAGACGATTACAGTATCTTATCAATTCATTAATTATTTTTGAAAGCAAATATTTGAACTACTTCATTTCAGTGCTTATGAAATTAATTTGCAACGTTTATCCCCAATTACGTGCCATACCCCTGGCCGATTTTTTGCTTTTTATTTATCCGTAAGCAGTTTCTAAAATTATTCGTACCTAAAACCGTAGGTTCGTTTATGGGAGTCAAACTATTGTGCAACATGGGTGTATTTTATTTTCTGAAATACTGCACCCCAAAGAGTCGAATCTGACTCATTTACAGAATCTGCAAAGGTAAAACTTTACGTGATTAGTTCAGATAGTTGGAAATGTAGAATGTATTGGCAAAAATCTCACTGAAAATAGCAAATATTTTAAACAACCAAACAATGGATGATAAAATTATCAGAGGTGGTACATTTGACTTGTCTCCTGGATAACACTTGCATCTACAAACAGACTGGACGCGTGATGTCACAAGCCTTCCTCATGGGATGCGAAATTTTCCGCCTTTCTGTCGTTGGGAGCTTCGCACTTAATGAGCAGATATCCAATGTGCAGAGAAAGATATCTGCTTGAGTCAATGCGCACCTCAATCTATACTATCAACCTGTCCCACGAAATGCGAGTTATTGCGTAGAATATTTATCAAACTCAGCAAGTCTTCAGTGGCAACCGCAACTGGCTGCCACCATGTCGTCATACTGTTTTAGTATCACGTTTTCATGTTCGTCAAAGTAAAGCAGCGAGATGGACAGCAATCTGTCCGGCACACAACAAGGCAAATGCACGGCATCAGCCAATCCGAGTTCGTGGGCTATGCTTTGAATCGTGGCATGGTTGGTGGGCTTCTGGTTTTGGCCCAATGGGAAGTGGCACGTTCCCTTGCACTGGTAGGCACTATAGCCTTTCGGGCTGATGATCCAAGCAGACCATCCTATGCGCTCGAAGTCGATGTACAAGTCATGTCTGGAACAGGAACCATCTTTGCTGGCTCCCGCGTTGCTTAGAGCTGGAGGGACACCGTTTCCTCGTTTGGCACGAGGAAGTTCCATACCGGGTTTGCCAGGCAGTTGATAGCTGTTGTAGTCTGAAAAAGGTATAAAAGAAGCATGAGAGCTTTCATTTGATATTTAGTTTAGCGATAAACAATAATGAATAATGCATGAACAGAAAATGCAGGGTGACCAGGAAAGGACTCCCTGATTTCAAAATTAGATATATCGAAAACAAAGGCCGATATTGGAATAAAATAAACGGTATGTTTATTGTGAAACCCATGAAAATCTACAGAAACTTGGAAATTGGTAACAAAATTTGCCAACAGGGGGTGCTGCACGCTGTTATTGCAATAGAAGTCCCCATAAATAGTGCTGGGAAGGGGTTGAAGGATAATTTCAAGCTTAAATGTAATTACCTCTGAGAGGCAAAACTACTGCTGAGGCACCTAACCCCTTCGCAGCACTGCTTATGGGGCATTGCAATTACAGCGTGCAGCGCCCTGTGTTGGCAACTTTCGTTAATAATTTAACATTGTTTCTGTACATGACTTCTATGGGTTTCACAATAAACATGCCGTTTATTTTATTTCAATATCGGTCTTTGTTTTCGATATATCTAATTCTGAAATCAGGGAGTCCTTTCCTGGACACCCTGTACCAGCACAGGGGGTGGGAGTGAACGCTCCTAGGACCCTTCGTTTTAAATTGTATTGCCATTTTCATTGGTATGATGGATATGGAAGTGAACAAGACGATGATTTTCATTCACAGTTAAAGAGCAATGAAATTCATCACTGCTGTAATTGCCAAATCCTGAATCCCAAATTTTGACAATTTGCGAAAAACAAATGATGTTTCTTCGCTGTTTGTCAAAAGTTTCAATAAAACTCAAAGCATTCCAGAAGACATGAAACATGTGAAAATGAGAAACATGCCAATAGCAATTTCGAATAGAAACTAATACGATAAGATATCGCACAGCTAGAATGAAGGGGACGCATCTCAAAAATTGCGTTTTATGGAAATGCCTTTATCAGCTGACCGCTGTTATTCTAGTGCTAACGGTCGCCGCTTGAAAGTAAAGATGCCTTTAATTTTACTGCCCACTGTGTGTGTGAGGGGGGGGGGGTGAAGTATGAGACAGTTACAACTTTGATTAGTAGCTATCTTGAGATGTGCCTCTTTCATTCGATGTGTTTGCTATGTTTAATACCGGAAATGCACTGTTCCAAGTTTTTAAATCCATTCCAACTATATGGACGACAGCGTCTGCATTTTAAGTACTAGCGATAATAAATCGCCTAAACAATATTTATCACAGATATTGCTTCAAACTTTAGTTGTCCTCAAAGTCTGCTCCATTACCATCATCACATTTCTGCAAGCAAGTTTTCCTCACTTCGTGGGAAAGAGAAAAAATTCTTTTGGATGGCTGAGGAATCATTGTGATGCCACTTTCCGTCATACCCACGAAACAGGTGTGACATGGCTTGCTATCATTATGGGCAGGACCGCTGAGAGCTAAGAAATTGTCAGTTTGGTCAGCCCCGTTCCCTCTATATAACATAGAAAACTTATTCTACTCCAACTACAAACGGACCCCTAGTTTCTGACTCGGCAGGTATGGCATCTCGTCAATTATGGAGCTTCTGTATGCTTGCCGAGTCATTTCCATTTCTAAGGTGAATATGAAACTTGATCTGTAACGGTTTGCAATGCTTTGCTGTATTTTGAGCGTGCAAACAATTTTTTTCTCAGATACAGGGGAGGGTGGCCCAAAGCGGGTAGACCTTCGTGTGCCGCTTCCCCATGGTGTGTAAACGGCGATGCATACTTATGTCGTGTTTACATGAACATCCCCGAGTTTTAATCAGTCCCAGTGAAGCGGCATGACGCAAACAGGCTTAAAATTAAAAAATGACACATTTCTTTTAAAAAAAATTAAGTTTTGCAACTTGTGATAAGTCGATAACCAGCTTTTTTTTTTATTATTCTATCAATAACATTACGTTATTCTGACACCATCCACCTACAAGCTACGATAGTCATTTCGTTTGTTTCTTTTTTAAATTTAAGATTACAATTTTTGAAATAAAAAACTTGCCTTCGGGCAAAGCGGGTATAGGATTCAATCATATATTTATTTATAATTTCTTGACTCGTGTGCTGATTTAGATTTTCTAATTCAATAGGATAAGTATAACTTTAAAAAATTGCGTTTCAGGATGGCACTCAATTAGTCTATTAATTTAATCATTTATTTCTTTTTGTTTTATAAACAAATGTGCTTACTTTAAATTGTATAAGTACGACTTTTTTGTATATTTTTTTATAATGGCTGGTAGCTAGTCAATTATTTTAATCATTTATAACTTCATATTTGATTGGCAAATGTACCAAATCACAATTAGTTGAGCTTACCCACTTTGAGCTTCCCTAGTAGGGCAAAGCGGGTTTTGCAAATGTTTGTAAAGTTTGATAATAAATAAATATTGGATTTGAAATAATACAAAAATTACATTTTATTTTAAAGTTCAAGAACCATGCTAAAACCAAAATTGTTGCAATAAAAATCCGAAAACTATAATTTTTGAGTGTTCTTCGAAAACCTACCCACTTTGGTCCACCCTCACCTATACACCACTCGTTACCACGCCTCGGCGGATGCCAGCAGTTGACTTCCGCTTGGAATGTATTCAAGGTCCCTCCCTCCCCTGCTCTATCGACTAAAACTGGTCCCAGCGCTCTCAGACGTACAGTGGCGTTAGGAAAAAAATACCCTCGTTACTTAGGAGATGGACCCTGTATGTTGACATTATTTGCTTTGACAGTCTAAACAGAAGTCCTGAAAAGCAAAAGTTGATCTTCATAAACTATTAAAGGTTAGACTAAGATCTATGTCATACTTGCATTAAGTGCAGGTATCATGCATCCGTTCTTTGCTTCTCCCAGATAGACATGTTTCGGCAAAGTGGTAAAGTAGTGCCGGATATTCGAGTTTTACGAGCCGGGAAAACATTTCAAACAAACTAGCTTCCTTCAAGTTTTATATCAAGTTTCAACAAGGCTGCGAAGTCGGAGTGAAAATAACCAACTCCGACGGTTTCAGAGCCTTCGACTCCGACACCTTTAACACAAAATCAGTCCGACTTCTACTCGGCAAACACAGGCAGAGTTGCTGAGAAAATGAGCAACTCCGACTCTTTTACTCAAAGATCAGTCCGACTCTGACACTTCGACTACAACTAAGCCTGGCATCAAATAACAACTAAGCCTGGCATCTTAGTTGGATATCCTGGCCAACTAAGCTTGGTATATCCAACTAAGCTTGGTATAGCCTCAACTAAGCCTGGTATTACACACACACACACACACACAAATAGGGGGACTCTACTGCCCATTGCATGGGCTTTGACTTCTTACCACCCTAGATCGGCACTGGGGTTATTCTCGCAGTGGTCCTTGATCCTAAAAGACACGGGATGGGTTGTCTATCCCTTTGTAAAGCATTAAAATTGGTTCAAATTAACCCATTTTTAGATTTAAAAAAAAAAAAATTTTTTTGAGTAATCTCACTTCAAAAATTGTTGATTTTTGAAAATTTTTAATTTTATTCCCAAGGCTGTATGCAACTAAGGATTATCATTAAATATGCTTTGAAACTATCATGTAAGGGCTTTAGACAGCCATCTTCGTTTATTTAAAAAAAAAAAAAAAAACTTTTTTTCATAGAGAAAAAAATCATAAATTCGGTAAAAATGCAGTTTTTTCGCCACAAAAATATTATTTTTTTGTATCGAAAACCTAACTAAATTTTCAAAAACGATGTCTAGATGATACATGGGTCCTTATTTGTTTTTTTAAAAAAAATAATTATTCAAATAGGTTAAATACTTTTGAAATAGTGTCTATTTCAATTCAAGTGTTTTGCTGTTTTTTTCCAAACTGGCCGATTTTGTGCAAAATAAACTGTAAACTGATGGTACAAAATGGCTGTAACTGAAGAAAAAAAATCTTGCAAAACCCTTTCGGGATATTTCATATATCCCTTAGTTGTAACTACTGTAATTTTTCAAAAAAATCGGTGATGGTCATGTGACAGACCTTGCCTGATCTGAAATGAATGGCTCTTCTTTGTTGCACGCCCCGGGGTTAACTTGTAGTTAGATAATTGGTTGGTTGTTGGTTGTCGTCTCTTGTCGTGAATTCCTGTAGGTTGACCCATTTGATATGAAAACCGGTGTCCACGTGGTTGTCGTTCAGTTCTCTTTCTGGTTGTGTGGCAAGTATTTTTGCACTGACGAAGAGGCTCCATTGCAGCCTTGAAATGACGTGTTGTATGAAGTATTTTCTTGAGAATTTGTGTTTTATTTACGTTAGTTTTCCACTTTTATCACCAAAAATAAGTGTTGGAAACCCATGATCTCACCATTTGCAAAACCAGGGAAGTTCCCACTCGAATGCCTGCTGTCGTCCATGAACAGCACGAGCAGTGGTTGTTTGTCAGAGCGGTTCCCTTTGGCGAATCGCACGAGTCCTTTGGGCACCGATTCATCCTCCAGTCCTCGGACACTCAAGGTTAAGCCTGGAAAAGAAATGAACGGCAGTTAGAAACGTTTTCAGCGTTGTTGATCAGCAGATATTCATTTTGGATCTTTCTGCTTCATCACGCTGTAAGTTTAATTTGTCCCAATGTAAACTACAGCAAGGAGGCGAGGGTTAAACTCATCAGGATCCTTGGTTTAAGCCCATATACGATGGCAAATCTAAAAGTCTTTGCGTCTATTTTTTTAAGCCAAAATATGGCTAAGAATACAAAACGAATGTGTACATTTCCAGCAATGACAGTTCCAGCCGTACCAGCCGTATCTGGTTTTTGCTCGGAAGAGTGAAGTTGCTATCAGTCATTTAAGATGACGGTCCGTCTTCAGACGTCCACAGCTTAGGAGCAGCGAAGTGTTATTCGTTTTCTATGAAGGGCCATTCCATGCGAAATGAGCAAATCAGCTGTGGCTGACATGTCACAGATTTCAATGAAAATTTTTATTTAGGTAAACCATGCATATCTATGAGGGAATGCAAAGTATGGAAGTTTAAATGGACTGTTTGTTGCTTTGTTATTGACATTAGAAGTTGATGCTTACGCTAAGCATCAACTTAGCGTAATGTGAATTATAAGAGTTCAGTGCTTCCAGTTTTTGACTCCATAACTCCATAAGTTATAAACGTACACTTAAAAAATAAATATTTCCGCATTCTATAAACAAATCTCTATTGGGAAAAAGCAAAGTAAAATTTATTCGGATCTTTTTTTGAATCTGAGATATTAACAAATATTGAAATTTTGCCAATTTACTTCAGATTTCAAATCACTCTTCTAACTCTTTTAATGAAAATATAAGAGTAAAAATGATTCAGATTGAAAAACTATCTGTAACTAACTATCTGCTCTAATTTAGATATTGTTTATGAATTTCTTGATGAAGAACTCGTACTTTAAAAAATCGAAAATTTCAGTTTTTCCTCTATTTTAGATGTTTTTTTGAAGATGAGGGAATGCTCTAAATTCACTCAAGTTTTTTTGTGTAATATATTGAAGTGTCTTTTAGATGCTATTAAATTTTAATCATTGGTATCAGCGTATTTTTGTTACTAGAGTAACTTGAACTTAGGCAAAATTTCATTAGTTAGTTCTTTTTATTGTAAGTTTATCAAAACTAACCATTTCTTTCGTGTTTCATTTTCTCAAAAGCATGTTTATGAAGTATTTGCAAAAATGTACATTTTTTAAAAATCGAAATAAATGTTAGACATACTTGCTTTTGCATCATTGAGTCTTTTTTCTAGTGTTTTGAATTCTCGTAATTTCACATAAGGGTCAATCCATACAGGTTTCATACAGTGTAAACTACTCATTCATGTTCAAATATTTCTAAGTTATAAAATTAAAATAATTATTTTGAAAATTACAATATGTTTTTTCAGTATAATGTATTATGTAGGGCACAATATATGTAATTTAAGAAGGTGGAATGAAGTTTTCACACTTTTAATTTCTGTTTTAGTGTGTGAATTGACTAGCAAAATTGCTCAATTTCAAAGACCTGTATCTTTTTTACAAATCAAATACAAAAAACAATATATATATAACATGTATAGTACTTGAATGGAATATTCAAAATTGCTCAATTTCAAAGACCTGTATCTTTTTTACAAACTAAATACAAAAAACAATATGTATAACATGTATAGTATTTGAATGGAATATTCAATTGGCCAAGAAATTTTATTTTTAATTCCATCCCCTTTTGGTTTACTAAAAATATCATTTTTCCGATTTTTGAGGGACTGTAATCTATAAAGGGCGCACAAACACACAGCAACAGTTACATATTCTTTTTAGCATGGTTCCAGTGATTAGTTTTTGCCGTATTTAATTTTGTGTTTCCGTCCCCTACGCGAGTTATCCCCCTTTGAAATGAGTAAAATTTTTACATTTAGTCTTGAACTAACCTGTTGCCATTATTTTAATTATTAACGTACAGCTACGTAACTCAGCACGTAAGACTATCAACTTATGCACTTTAACATGAAAGCGTTAAATTAACTCATAAATGTAATTCAAATAGATTTTGGCCAAAATGCAAAGGTCTAAAAGTCCCATTTTTGAATACGAAAATCACTTTTGATGACCTCCAAAAAATCAAAGTTGAGAGAAAAAATAAAAGAGGTTTTAAACATCTTTCATATGCAGCTTTTAGGGATATGAATTTCAAAAAAATTAAAAATGGTCGAGCGCAACCATCCGTCGAACCTGTATGGATTAACCCATAAAACAGAAAGAAAATGCTATTTTTCTGAATTTTATTTTACGTTTGGAAATCAAAAACCAATTTCGAGTTTCTTCAAGCAAATAGTAGAAACACAGCTCTATATTCTTGAAAAATTTTAAAGTTGTCTGAATTTTCCCTCATTTGAATTTTCGTGTGTACGTGAAAGGGAAAATCATCATTTTACAAAATGTCACTAAGTTTAAAACTGATTTTGAAGACAAATGAGTTAAAATACAACTTCAAAAGTAAGGTATTTCTTTTATGATACTTAGCACATTATTGGGTATTAATTTTATCAAAGCTAATGCATTCCTTAAAGATTGAGATTAAAAAATAAAATGCTTAATTATGAGAAAATTGAAATATTTTCAGTTTTTGAGACTCGGTTAAAAGAAATCTATAATAACTTTGAAAATTTTACTGATATCAGATTGATTACCCTACTCCATAGATTGCAAAAACATATAACTTTTATGTTTTCATTAAATAGTTAACAAGATACAAGCCTTCAAAAGTGCAACATTTAGCATTGATGAGAATGCTGTTCAATTTGATCAATTTTCAATCGCATGTAACTATTTAAATAAAAAATTTTAAGCAAAAATATTTTAGATATTTTTATATAGGCATAAAAGGAACCTGTATACCAAATTTCATAAAAATCTGTTACCATGCGGCCACCACTTTTTTGCGAATTTTGCTCATTTCGCATGGAATGACCCTGGAGCAAAAGAGACAAACGTCACTTGTGTATCTTCAAGTGAGTCTCCAAGAGAGACACTTTTCCCCGTGTGTGGGGAGCATTTCCCCGCAAATTGCTATTTGCGTTTGTCCCTTGCTCCGTAGAAAACGAATAATATTTCGCTGCTCATAAGCTGTGGACGTCTGAAATCGGACCATCATCTTAAATGACTGATAGCAGCTCCGCTCTTTCGAGCAAAAAGCAGATACGGCTGGTACGGTTAAAGGAACTGTCACTGCCGGGAATGTACATATTCGTTCTGTATTCCCAGCCATATTTTGGCTTAAAAAATAGGCGAAAGACTTTTTGATATGCCCTCGTATAGTGCCAATTGTAATAAGATAGTTTCATGGAGTGTAACTAACTTGTTACATACAGAGTGTGTAAGAAGTATCAAGACCTCCCCCCGTCCTCCCCGTCCCACCAGAAAGAAAATGCCGGCAGCGCAGGTGAACATGGAGGATAGAGTTTGCACATTTATGATGTCATTCATGATATTGCTATTTTCACTACTAGCAGGGCTCAAAATTAACAGTAGTCCGCTGGTCCAAGGCCAAGAAACCATTTATCGGATCAGCAGAAAGTAAAATTTAGTGGTCCAGTGGATCAGTATTATTTCATTTAAAGGTGTTAGGCGTCATAAAAATGGGCACCATAAATTAGAAATCGAGAAACTTTGCACCTTCAATTTTGAAATCCTCTTTGTAAGAAAAAATGTATTGCGGACTTTACATAATTACAACATATTACGTAGGTTGCGGTATTTTAAGAACGTGCTCAATTGCACTTCGTTTTGACATTTTAGAAGTGTCCATCCTCCAAGGAAAATGGCGTACCATCAAAAAAAAAAAAAAAAAAAAAAAAAAAAAAAACGATACCTACACTCCCTTCCCAAAAAAAAAAAAAAAAAAAAAAATCTGGTGTACTCTGCACCGTTGATTTTTTATTTTATTTTTACGTTGACTCCATTGAAATTTGGATGCCTATAGGCTGCAGTAAACCGAGGATGTAAATACATATATATTTTGATAATGTCACTGAACACCTTAAAGTCTTTTCCTTCCCCAAACTGGTCTCCAATTGCTTGCAAAAAGAAAAAAAGTGCTTTTTGGAGTGGGGGGGGGGGAGTTGGGTACCTGCACAAAAATAAGTTTATCACCTTCCGTCAAGACTTTGGCTGACTTAACCAGGTCATTCAGGAATGCTTAGCCAGCTGCATGCATTTTGTGAGTCGCTTGCTAAGTACTGCTGATGTAATCTAGATAAATAAAATACTAGATAGTAATAAAAAGTTCTTTTGATATTCCGGATACAAAAGTGACAACTCACAACAAGCTCTGGGCTGAGATAATCAGGTGCTAGTCAATTTACCAGCCACCAATAAAGATCAACAGCTCTGTATATATGTAATTTGAAACTTACATAAATAAACAATTACAAAAGATTCAAACATCTTGAAATGTTGTAAATCAACAGAAACAAAATAATTGCATTACGTAGTAATATTGAACTCCATACCAACATGGAGTTACTTCTGAGTAATCTCATTCTGCGCTAAATGTCACACCATATACTTAGTTTTCCTCGGAACTGATTAACCTTGTTGAAACAGAGCCAGCAAAAACAATATAATTTTTAAACTTACACTAGAATAAAAAAAATGTAGAAATATTTTATAGTGCAAAACAAATAAAACATTCATTGTGAAGAAAAACATCTTTTGTTATTTTTGCCCCCCCCCCCCACACACACACAACAAACTATAGGGGGCCCCAAAGCCAATGCTTCTCGGGCTTACACTTAAATCAGGCGCTGTTCTGACGAGTACTGTGGCGTATCCTAGCCTTGAATTTCCGGAAACTGAAAATCGGCTTCGAGAATCCACAGCACAATTCATCTCATAGAAAAACATTCAGCGGTCTTTATTTTATTTCGTAGATGGCAACCATCACTCAAGTCATGATGGCCATGACGTTTGTTGTGGTATAGCTTAGTCTTGAATTTAAGCTAACTAAAAAATCGGCTCATAGAAAAAAACTCTTTTGTTTTATTTCGTAGATGGCAACCATCACTCAAAACATGATGGCTATGACGTTTGTTGTGGCATAGCTTAGTCTTGAATTTAAGGTAACTAAATAATCGGCTCATAGAAAAACTCTTTCATTTTATTTCGTAGATGGCAACCATCACTCAAGACATGATGGCCATGACGTTTGTTGTGGTATAGCTTAGCCTTGAATTTAAGGTAACTAAAAAATCGGTTTATGGAAAAACTCTTATTTTATTTCATAGATGGCAACCGTCACTCTAGACTTGCGTGTGCTGCGGCATAACGTATTCTTGAATTTCCGGCAACTATAAAAATCGTCTGCGAGACTCCATAGAACAATTCAACACATAGAAAACATCCAGCGGTCTTTATTTTACTTCGCTGACTTTTTTCTAATTCAATGATTGGTTTTTCATAGAGCTCTCGAAAAGGAGCATTGTTATTTTAGCATAGGTATGGGTCCTTAATACAAAATAGCTGTATTGGTTAGCTAATACTGGTTACTGAAATCATAATGTGTACATTTTGTAAATACTGAACAAAAGATTTTTAAGCGGAAATTCGTCTTCATTTCTCGTAATAGAATAGGATAACAGCATCAGTCAAAGACATGCTTAAGACATCGCTCTTAGGTTAACTCAATTTTCTGAGCCCTTCAATGTATTTAGACTTTTATAACTATTTCTCTTACATGCAACTACACCTCAACTAACGTTTGACTGCTTCTGGATCCTCTGAATTAGTTAATTCTATTTTTATTTGCTCAGTTTCGAAAAAAGTTCCGACTCCCCAGTAACCGACACCGACAATTCTGATGATACCCAGTAACAGATAGGAGGAGGAAAAGATGAATAATGGATATAATTCCCCTTTTTTCTTCAGAATGTGCAAGAGTTCTTTATTTTTAAATCTAAAACTCTAAAACCTTATTAAATTCAAATGAAAATGAAATACCGGCAGATCTCGTGGTAGCTGTTCATAACTTTCCACCACTGCTTTGTAAATACCAACTGGCTCATAAAATTTACTCTGATGACACTAGATGGTTGCACCGTATTCATAGATCGCAGCAACGTCACTTTTACCGGCGTAAAATTCTTATTATTTAAACTCAAACTTACGACTGTCTGTTACAATTACTGGTCCCTTGTCTGTTATTGGTGCCGTTACCCTATAGTCCGCTTGCTTAGAACTATGCCGCAACAATGTGGGAAGAGGTTGATTACCATTTGGATATGTGCCACGTCACTACCATCAAGGCCCGACTAACTGAAAGTGACGCCCTAGGCCCTTTAATTTCGAGGTCCCCTGAATACTCTATAACGAGGTCCGAATGCATGTTTTGGGGGCTCTTTTGTCAATCACAGAACTACGTAAATCAGGGCCTGATTACTAAACAGGTCAACTAAGTCATGGCCCAGGACCCCACTTTTTAGGGGCCCTCAAATGGCTATTTATTTTTAACCAATAGCTAAACTGTTTTCACAAATGGCTAACATTGAAAGGGTTGACTACATAGGGGCCCCGGAAAAGCATATGACCTAGGGCCTCCTGATATCTTAATCGGGCCCTGATGTAAATCATTTATCGTGTGCATTCATAAGACACCTTCGGGGCACCTCATGATTGTAACATGGTAAACTCGCTACTGGCAGGATTAATAAAAATTTTCCTTTTTCCTAACTAAAAAGTCATTATTTTTTAATTATTACTTAAAAAATGCATGTATTTTTTGCATGGTTGTAATGCTATGCATAATTCTTTCAGTAATTTGGGATCCCTTAGGAGAAGGGGCCCCAGGCCCAGGCGGCTTGTGTGGTAATCAGATCCTGACTACCGTGTCACACTTTAAAATCTACTAAATATTTAAAATCTTGTAAATTAACCTTTAAGTACATATACATAACATTGACCTAACTTTATGATTGTATTAAAAAGTTTTCCCCCAGGCCCAGGGCCTAGTTGGCCTGTGCGGTAATCAGATCCTGACTACCGTGTCACTCCTAAAAATCTACTAAATATTTAAAATCTTGTAAATTAACCTTTAAGTACATATACATAACATTGATCTAACTTTATGATTGTATTAAAAAGTTTTCGCCTTAAAGCTCTTTTTTGGACACTCGGTGTATTAAGAGATTGATGACCACTGGATAAAGACGGCTTACCGAGATTGGTGGCGCTGTCGGCGATCCATTCTGCTGCTGCCACCTTGACAGAGAAAATCTCCCATCCAGTGGAATGGACACTAATCCGCCGCGTCTCCAGTAATCTCTTCCTCCGCTTTCTCTTCGTCTTGGATGGCGGGAGAGCTTGATACACTTTCACCTGCAATAGCAGAGGATTAATTGCTGAGGCAGTGTGTCAGGACATAAGTCTACAGGGAAAAGAATTCCACTTTGTCTGATTTTGAAAGAAATACGTAGGGGCAATTCCATATGACAGGGGTTCTCAAACTGGGTGCCGCGGTAAAAGGCGAGGGGTGCCGCGAAGTGTATGTTAGTTTGGTTTGCCAAATAAGGTTATAAAAACCAATAAGGCCATTCCCCGTTTTTTTCTCGAGTATATTAAAAATTCACTAGATCATGACTTGATAGTCTTCAGAAAGCCTAACTGATAAGAAAGCATTATGAACGAGCAGTTTTTAATAACCAGACAAAAGTTATTACAGAAGACTGATGTAAAAAGTAATTCATCTCTTTTTTCTGTAAGTTTTGTCTCAATATGGTTCAGTGTAGTGGAAAAAAAAATTGCATCACCCGCGGCGCAAAAGAGGAATATCATCCCGACTGCATTCAACAAACAGTCAAGCATCACGTATCCCAGATGATTTGGGGATGTATTTCTGATCAAGGATTTGGTGGGCTCCACTTTGTGCAAAGAACAGTAAACGCTCAGGTGTATATTGGCATTTTGGAGGAAAAATTGCTTCCTACTATCCGGGATCCCCCTTTAGTTCAGTTCCAAACGTCATTTTCCAGGATGATTCTGCTCCGTGCCATAGGGCAAAACTGGTAAGGAACAATTTAAAAACCTTTATCCTGCCATTAGAGTTAAATTGACATGGGGTTAAGTATTTTTTTTTCTCTAAACTCACACGCAGGTTCAGAATTGGAAAAATGAGCAAGGGGTCAGCAGTTTGCAATGGCCCGGAAACAGCCCCGATCTACGTAAACAGTTATCGGATTCCTGCTGTTAAATGTTTACTTCATAAGTTTTGCTGAATTTCACATACATTCATCGTTAATCGGTCGACCAAAACTTCTCACATAATTGCCATTGTTATAAAAATGCGTGGGTGATGCATTTTTTTTTTTACCAGCACTGTAGTACAAAAAGAAGTTACATATTATTCTTGTAGCCTAATTTATGTAGTCGGCAAATTCACTAAGATAAATGTCGCTGTGTACCGTCAGTTTTTTTCTTCCTGTGAGTGATTTGATAACCGAGAAAAGTAGATTATTCGCCGTTAAGGCCGTGGTTAGCTTTCTTAGCAATCCGTTGTCTTTATAATATGACACTGGAGTATCGGGTGTTGGATATGATCATATGCTGCATATGCTACACATACATGCACAAGTTGTGCGCATGAGTCACACACACATAAAAAAAAGGGGGATTTAATACAATTGAAGACTTTCTATTCCTTTTAGTTTGAGAGTACTTTTTGGTGTTCTTGCCTTCAACTTTGTGTGAAACTATATTTGCCCGAGAGTTTTCCTTTTTACGGTCCATGTTCATAATGAGACCAAATCGCTTTTCGTTGCTGAGATTGCGAGATAACAAAGCTGAAAATCAAAATTTCACTTAGTTATATTTTTTCTTAGTTTCTGTGAATCATCTAATGAATATGCAAAAGCTGGAGAAATTCAATCATAAAGGAAATTGTTTGCATTTTCTCCAAAATAGTCGTCATAGTCGCTTTTTTCTTAGAGGGCGTTTGGTTTCTATTACTCTTTTATACGTTCCCGAACTTCCCTTTCATACTATAATGGAAAATCGTCTGAAATTTCGTTTTTATATAACTTCACTTTTTAAAAATGTCAGGAGTGTACTAAACTCTATTCCTTTCAATGACTTCATCAAAGGTATCCAATAATTATTATTATTTATTCATTTAATTTAAATTTTTTTCTTTTTATTTTATTTTATTTTATTATTTATTTATTTATTTATTTTTGACAATTTCGAGACATTTTCAGTGGAGAGTTCCCGAACTTCCTCAAACATCATCTAAGGTAGTATAAACTTAAGTTTTTGGAACTTCAATTTTGAAAACATTCGTGCAGAAAGTTCCGATTCCAATCCTTAAAGTTGTAAGAGTTGGGCTCCAATCACGCTTTCAATACTTCAATTCCGAAAAACGTCTGAGGGAGAATCCTCTTTCTTGTAATTTCGTCGAAAATTGTCTACAGTCACGTTTTTGAAGCAATATCGAAACTATGATAACGTTCTTCTATCTCGGGGCAGGGAGGGGGCGATTGCCCCCACCGGCCCTCCCTTGTATCCGCCCGTGCTAGTTGCAGACCTACTTGGATTAAAAGATTTATAGGAACTAGAAAACTTTCATTCGTACCTGTAATAGTTGAGACTTTAACACTTTCACTTTCCTCAGATCTTTAGCTCTGGATTTTAATTTATAAATATGAAATTCAGCTTCTAGTAGCTTGTCTGTTTTGTCGGATGAGATATTGAAAAGAAAACGGGAATGGTGTCTTGATTCTGAAAGAAACAGAAAATACTGTATTAGATAAAATACTTTTTTACACAATGGACTGTTATACATTTATAACTACTGACACTTTTCACTTTTTACTTCAGGGTCCTCCGTACCTACCACCATTTGTGGTTTATCCAGTTGGATGCGACCTTGAAGACAGCTTTTATTTTTTGATCCAGACCAGAAACCAAGCAATCCTGGTTCCAGCACCTGGTCCAGCAGCCCCTGAGGTATCGTTTCACTTACAGAACTGTGACCACGAGCATATTTAACGTCCTCCAGTCACCATTAATGAAGACGGTGAATTTTCGACCGGTTAGGATCGAACCCAGGACCCTCCGGTCACAAGTCTGATGCCTTACCGATCAGGTCACCACGGCCTTTATAACTATTGACATTAAGATGATTATGAAATAATTCAAAAACTTAATACGCAATAATAATGACAATGATAAAAATAGAATAATCTTCAATCGAAGGGGGGTGGGAATCAAATTATCAGCTGTTGCCATGTACCGTTGTTTCCAGTGGGGCTGTATAAGAGGTTCACCAGAAGGGGCGGCTAGGCCATTACCAGACCTAGTGCTCTCCCCTGACAAGACAACTGTCTTACATGTGCCACCATTAAGGAGCTGATTCATGACATAAGTAGTTTTTGGCGCCCAGTTTTCACCAGATGGAGGCGCCTAGGCTCTGTTCGATGCGAAATTTCACTAGAAATTTTTATATATCGCTGGGGATATATATTTTTTTTTCCTTCATTTATTTGTGCTGATTGAACACTTTTTCATTATTAAATCGACCATCAGGAATCTCGCCAAACTTTTTTTCGGAAATATTTAAATACTTTGGCATGTGATAATTTTTTCAACTGTAGCTGTTTATCTACGAGAAAGCTACGAGATACTGTTTCTCGTTTTTTCACCATGTAACCAAAATATCGCCATTTAAATAATCTTTAAAACTTTTGTTGAAATGAAAAATAATACACCAACAAAATTAGGCAAATCCATAAACAGCACAAAAACTTCCATTAATTTGACTTTGCGCACAATTTCAAACAACGCACAAATTTTACTAGTTATTTTGGAAACATTTCAGATGAAAATGTTTAGCATCATTTTATGATCACCAAAAGTATCTTAGTATTTGATGACAATATCCATTTGATGAAATTTTGCTACAGACAGTTCAACGAAGTAGGGAGTTTGAGCCTTATTCAAAGGTATCCCAAAACGATTAGCGCAAATTTGGTAACATTTTAAATCGCACCAAGAAGTCGCAATAACTGAAATTTCCCAAAACTACTACAGCAAGTAAAGGGGGATTACGGGCGGTTACATTTGTTAAAATCGATTCTTCTTCAATAGCCTTATTATGGGCAAGGAAGAAGCTTGGTTTTTAATCACGTCAAAGCGGTGTGTTCTCAGTTCTTTCAGTTAAAACAGAAAACGAAAGAAAGTAGCAATTGTTTCTCACAATTATTAGCAACCCAGGTAGCGCCGGGTATATTTGCTAGCGCAGCGATTCTTAAATTGTGCTCCGCGGAACCTCAGGGTTCCATAAGATCACTCCAGAGTTCCACAAAACTTGCATTTTTTTTTTTTTTTCAAAATGGTCTAGTAGCCACTTAAAAATTAGGTTTGATTTAAGTGTCTAACGAAGTATTTTCCGATAAGAAAATATCAATCGTGGATTAGAAAGCCATTTTATTATCAACTAGTGGTACCCACACGCTTTGCCCTTAGTAGAAAATTAAAAGGTCATTTGGTTCACCTGTATATTTACAAATAATGGAGGATGAATTTCTCGCCAATTTGCTGCGTTAATTTGCTGGCCCATGTTACGGTTCCGCATTATGATATTTTGGTAATTTACTCGTCCACGTTGTGATAATTTGCTCGGTAAAATGATCTTAAAATTGGAATAGAAAAAGAACGAAATCGAAATTTTGAAAAATCGCTTCGAGGTGCTCACCCCCAAGCTACGAACTAATTCTGTGCAAAATTTCGTGAAAATTGGCCGAACGGTTTAAGCGCTATGCGTGTCACCAAGAGACGACCTAAAAAACGACTCTTTTATTGAAATGGCTAATGATCCTTCCTTGCCACAAGAAATTAAAAAATATACCATCCAGAGAATTCTGATGCAATTTTAAAGATGAGTGTCCTCAATTGTTACGAAATTTCGTGTTGGCATTTTTATTACTTGCAACTTAATTTATGTTTTCAACTTATCTGTCAACAAAAACTTAACTATCACCACAGACATAGGGCTGAACCTGATATGAGAACGCAACTTTTTTCCAAAACGCCAGATATTAAGGATGTATCTGTCATAGTAAAAAATAATAGTTTAAAAAACTTAAAAAACACGCTTTCGTAGCAAAATGAACTAAAAAGTGAAAAATGATCTTTGGATGATAGTAGTTGACCAATCACTTAATTTTAATGTAATACGAAAAACCGTGGGGGTGGTGTCTATTTACATTTTTGCATGGACAACAAATGGAAGAAATTCAAGACAACTGATAAGAAGCCCCCCACGCTTTTTTGTATTACATTAAAATAAGTGATTGGTCAACTACTATCATCCAAAGATTATTTTTCACTTTTTAGTTCATTTTTCTACGAAAGCGTGTTTTTTAAGTTTTTTAAACTATTATTTTATTTTCTTCTTTTTAGTTTAACTTGTTTTACGAAAAAATACTCATTTCAACATTGTTCAAAATCTTTTATATTCATGAAATTTGCCCAAAAAAAAGCGACTAAAGGTCTCGGGTGGCATTCGAAAAGTGGTCTCTCGAACTCCAAAAAGAGCAACTGCACCCCTAAAAGTGTAACAGCCGAGCTCTAAAAACATTCAACTTCGCTGATAAATTGCCTGTGGAGTATTTGTCTAATACAGCTAATCCATCTCAGTCATCGATGTATGTGTGCGGAAATCATATCTACATTACTTTGAAAATTTGGGAGCCATTTGAATAAAAGTTTTGTTCAACAATGGTCTGATCAGTAATGAATTTCCAATTGAAGGCTCACCTAAATTTTGGCACGAAATTAGTTAAAAACAATTATATTTCATGTTCTAATTACCTTGAAACATGGGAACAAATTTTGTCTGATGCAGAAAAATTAAAGGGTTTTGTAAATATTTTTAAATAGTTTTAGCGAGCATTTTTTAATGTATTTTTAAAAAATTTTCCTTTTTCACATTATTGGATTTATGCCAAAATATTGATTAAAATTGGAGGAAACTAACAATTAAAAGAATTAATTAATTAATTAGATTATAGAATATTGCATTGTCATCGGGTCTGAGGTCGTGTGCCAAATTTCAAAAGAATTCGATCGCAGGAAGTGGGCGAAATTTGAGCTGCAAGATTCCGTTACAAGATAGATACATATATACATACATACATGCAGGTGAAGCTAATAAAAGCGTGTTAAAAATAGGAACTACTCATGTTATTTAAATAAAAATTTTGAAATTTTCTTTGAAACAAGTTGTACTGAGAGAAATTCGAACAAATTTTTGTGTTTAAGTCGAGAAAAAAAAATCACCAAAAAAAAAAGCTCTTTTATGGAAAACTAGTGATACCCGCATGGCTTTGCCCGTATTAGAAAATGAAAAGGTCATTCGCCTCTATCTTTACAAATATTGGATAATGCTTCTCATGCCAATTTGTTATATATTCATTCGCTTGCTCATATGTTACGGTTCCACGTTATGATAATTTCGCAATTTATCATAACGTGGAACCGTATACCACGTTGTGATGATTTGCTCGGTAAAATTTTCTTAAAAATGGAATAGAAAAAGAAAATCGAATTTTAGAAAAATCTCCTCGAGGTGCACACCCCCATGCTACAAACTAACTTTGTACCAAATTTCATGAAAATCGGCCGAACGGTCTAGGTGCTATGCACGTCATAAAGATCCAGACAGAAATCCGGACAGAAACCCAGACAGACTTTCAGCTTTATTATTAGTAGAGAAGAAGAGAGTAAAGAAGAGATAGAGATAAACCATTCCTAAACTGCTGCATGCAAACTATACTATTAAGAATAACACAGGGGTTCCACAAAGAAAGTGGATATTCAAAACGATTCCACTTATCAAACAAATTAAGAAACGCTTTGCTGGTGTAACATAATTTTGCATTTAGCTACCAGTCTTTTTTAAATCCACCGTAGCCTTAAATTAAAATAAAAATAATTGGTAGAGCTAGAGTACTCTACATGTCTTCCTGGCGTATTCAAGAAATCTTCCTCGTTGGGGTTATAAATTAATAAGTGTTTGTGGAATCCGAAATATTTTAAGCTGCAAAATCATGCTTAGGTTTTGTCGAATTGTTTTCTGCTTCGACAAAACCGTGCAGTCTGTCGTCACGTGAATATGAATACTTAAAGTATAACTTCAAACAGCATCTTGAAATCAACCTTCCAGTATTCCTTCTCAATGCCAGTACACCAAGAGGGTCCGACTGAAAAAGAGGTAGGGAGATGTTGGGGAAAGTGAAAAGGTGAAATATTTACTGTGCTTTCAACGCCATCTAACTGGTAGTACTCTAACGCTGAAGTAGCACAAATAGACTATTCAGTAAGTTACCGCCAAAATACATCGCGGTATAACTTTGATATACACCCCCAAAAATTACGCGCCAAATCTGGCATTTCCTACGGACTTTTTAGGGTTGCTGTTTCTTATTTTGGTGTTGCCAATTTAGGTTTTTTCAGCTTTTAGGTTTTTGCTGTTGCCAAATTAAGTATCTTCTTGTATTTTGTACCATTTTTTGAGTTTTTTTTAAAGTTTTGTGGCAACAATTTTTGTGGAAACAAAGTTTTGTGTCAACAAAAACAAAAAAAGTCGCCAAATTTCCGATTTGGGGGGGTATATCAAAGTAGTTCCTACACCGCCAGCTCAGTCAATTCCAGCCGAGGATTGCAGTTTCGTGCTAATTCGTACTCATCAGTTCGGCTGGCGGTGGAAAACTTCTTAAGAAAGCCAAGAGTACCAAACAAACTGGAAGCTAATACAGAATTAGCACTGACCAGACGACAGGGTAAAAAGACCGCCGAAGATTAAAGCATATGATAATACATGCATTTTTTAAAAATGGGATACTCGTTTTGTAATACTTTGTTGTAAGTCAAAAATTATTTTTGTTATTATAAAATGATAAAGTTTCTGTTTTTACGTTTTAAATATGATCTGAAACCTTCTAATATTCGGTGCATCATTGATTTGGTTAATATTACGCATATTTGTATTTCAAATATTTTGTACAAAGCCAAGTGCATTCGGGGCAAAGTGAAATCGTTTATTTTTCTACTCGCTCAGTCATTTAAAAAATCACTTGCGTATTCAATTAGTGATTACTCATTTACATTCCTTCATTTAGTAATTCACTTTTTTGTTCATTTATTCAGTTATTTTCTTATTCATTCACTCTTTTATTCACTCATTGTTTCCCTTCATTTATTAATTAATTTATTAATTTAATTATTCGTTTATTGTTTCAGTATATTTTCAATTATTCATTCAACCTTGTAGTTACTGATATTCATTTGAACTGAAATATTTTTATAATCAAGTAGAAAATATTTCTTCGGATTTTTTTTTTTTTTCACTTTGCCCCATGAAACAAAAGAAAAAAAAAAGTGAAAAATTGTCACTTTTTTTTAAAGGCGCAAACTTACAGTCAAAAATTTAAAAAAAAAATATGTTTCACTGCAAGTGTTATTATAAAATACAATATTCTTTCTTTATGCACTAATTTTCGAAATGAATGTCCAATTTTTTCATTTTGAAAAAGCTAAACCATCTTAACTATTTCACTCGGCCCCACATTCCCCTCTCTTGGCGATTAGTTCTTTGTGTTATTATAAAATACAATATTCTTTTTTTATGCACTAATTTTCGAAATAAATGTCCAATTTATTCATTTTGGAAATGTTATTCTGAATTTTCCCCCAAACTCTGAAAAAATGAATCTCTGATAAATAAGAGCCTACATATTTTACAAATGTGTTTGTTGATATTCAAAAAATCCTCCTTGGGGAGGAAATGAATGTTTAAAATAGCCATTTAACCTGAATCAGCACTTTGAAATTAACTTTCCATAATACTTCACCACGAGAGAATGACTAAAAGAGAGGTGGGGAATGTTGGTGCAAAGTGAAATAGTAAATTTGATATTTCACTATTTTAATAAGAACGAGCTGATGTGTGCATCATCTGACTTCTTTTTACTCTAATATAATGACATTCCCCCGTTACTGGCAATTTTAATGTGATTCAATAGTTTACTCTCTAAACATCATCAACAGTGGCCAAATTGAAATCAGATTAAAAAAAATTAATTTGAATTTTGTCATCTTGAATTCAAATTATGTTTTTCGCAATCACGAGTGTGTGTTTGTATGTGTGTGTGTGGGGGGGGGGTATGTGTATAGGCATGTGTGTTTGTGTCTGTGTGCAGTCATGAGTGTGTGGGTAGTTGTGTGTATGAGTGTTTGTGTGCGTGGGGGCGGGGTATGTGTATGTGTGTGTGTAAGCATATGTGTTTGTGTCTGTGTGCAGGCATGAATGTGTGGGCAGTTGTGTGTATTTGTGTGTATGTGTAGGTGGCTGTATGCATGCGTGTGTGTATGTGTATGTGTATGTGTGTAGGGGTATGTGTGTGTATGGTGGTGTATGTGTGTGTATGTGTTTGTGTGTGCGTGTGTGTTGGTGCGTGTATGTATGCGTGTGTGTGTGTAGGATATGGACGCAACCTGGAGACGGTTTTCGCTAGAGGAGCAGCATCGTGAGGCCGGCCGACGCGACGGGTGGTGCTGGCAGAGGGTGGCGCCGCGCCGGTGGGAAAAATGATAGCACGCCAAAAACAGTCAAGTGAAAGCAATAAGCAATCGTGATTGCTCAAAAAAAAAATCGCCAAATTTTTAGCCAAATTGGCGATAAAACTTGGCGACCAAAAGACTGGGGATATATCGCCAAGTGTCCGACAAATTATATCACCACTTGAGTTAACATCGCAATTAACGATTTCCCCCCAAAAAGGGGCAAAAGACCCCCTTAGGAACATCCGATTGCAACCAAAAGAGAAGGTGCACAACTAGACCGCACTAAGAGTCTACGTACCAAATTTCAACTTTCTAGGACATACCGTTTTTGAGTTATGCGACATACATACACACATACGCACATAAGGACGTCACGAGAAAATTCGCTGTAATTAACTCGGGAATCATCATTATGGATATTTCGCGTGTCTATGCGTTCTTAGGCACTTATCCACGTGTAGTCGAGTCGAAAAAAAAACTCAATATTTATTCGGGGGTGAGTAAAATGGAAATTAAGGTCGATTTTTGAGTGAAATTTTTTTCGCGAATACAATACTTCCTTTTTTTGTAAAAGGAAGTAAAAAGTAAATAGTTTACAGTCTTTAACTTTATTTACTAATTCTGTAGTACAGAAATGAAGTTGAACAGACAGAAATCAACAGGTACCAAAACGATAAAAATTAAAAATTGAATATCGAGTTAAGGAGCAAAGTGAAACTGTTTTACATGACGCAATTTTAATATATTGGGTTTAATTGTTGATAGCTGAAGTTCAGGCCCCTATATATACGAGCCGGCGCATTAGCTTAAGATTAGCCTTTTTGGATCGGAGTGCTTGTTTGAGGGGTTGTCTTTTCTGGCGAGTAATCGCGTTTGGTGATTTCTCACTGCGAGCGATTATTAGCGGCACGTTAATTGTTTATTAAATAAAGGGTTATTTTCGGGAATTTTGATAAAACTCCGTGGTAACCCTAGAAGCGCAACAATGTAAATCCGATCCAAAATGGCTAAACTAAAGCTGATGCTTCGGCCTGTCTATACAGCGGCTCTAGCTGAGGTTCAGCGGCTAGACAGCTTCAATATCAAGTTTTGGCCGCTGCATAGGTTGAAAACTGGATTCGCACCAATGGGGTCGTTTCCGCAATTTTTAAAAGTATTATTTTTTTCTTTTTGAAAGAGCATGCTTAAAAACATAGGATTTGACCATTTTTTAAAAATAATTTGACAAAGTTTGGTATTTTTAACAATTATTTTAATCGGTGCGCAGATTCAATTTCATTTTTAACGCTTCTGCACATGGCATCACAAGTGATTAAATGCCATTCACTGATGGCATTAGCGCACAGCGCAATACTTAATTCTCTTCTTTACTCATATGTAGTGGCAACGATACGGCTGATAGCAGGCGTAGAGCCCAACATTCAATTAATTCGCTTGTGAATTATCATAATCTGGAAACGTGGTAGACAGCAAACGTTAACATTTAGCGCGCCAGAGGAATGCGCGCCAAAGTACATCGCTTGTGACGTCATAAAGACCACGCAGTGTTTGAAAAATCGGATATTTTAAAAAATTAATCAAAAATTAAATGCTGGGAAAATGTGAAAGTATTTTCAGGGTCTACGTTTTTTTTTTTTTTTTTTTTTGCTCATTCTATCAACTTTAGGGACTAAAAGTAGAACTTTTGACTGAAGGAAGCAACCCCATTGAAAACACTGGCTTTGCGTTTTCAACAATCGATATATATATATATCTTACTAATATTATATATGCGAAAGTTTGTCTGTATGGATGGATGTATGGATGTATGGATGGATGTATGGATGTTTGTTACTCTTTCACGCAAAAACTACTCAACGGATTTTGATGAAACTTTACAATAATATAGCTTATGCGTCAGAATAACACATAGGGTAGTTTTCGTCCCGTTATGGGGGGCAAAACCCCCTTAGGGGGGCAATAAAACACAATTTTTGTATAAATTCTCTAATATTGGGATGAAAAAATACTTGCACATATTTACATTATATGTCCATCGAAAGCTCTGATTTTTCTGCTGAAGATGGCACCTGTTCGAAATTTCTAAGTAGAATAAAAAACGAGTTATGAGCTTTTTAGATCCATGTTCGAAGGCTTTCCTCAACTCAATACAGTATTTAGTGTATCATCTCAACTCCCTGTCGATAGCGACAATTGTTGTATTGTTGACTTTCTTTGCTTTTCGTGATTGTTCAAGGCTTTTCTCAAGTCAAATCTTGAAGTAAGAGTTTTGCACAAGATTGGCAAATAATACATGATTTGGCTGATGATTTTCCATTTAAACGGAACTTTAATGTAATTAATGGTTTTTATTATTATTTATGCTAATTGAACACTTACTCATTATCCAAACAACCAGCAGATCGCCAAAATTTTTGCAGAAAGATTTCCGTAGCTGATGCATTTGGCAGTTTTTTCAACGTTGCTGTTTTTGAAGCCGAAGACTACGTCACAATGTTTCTCAGCTTTCACCATGTAAACAAAATATCGCCAATCAAAGAATTTTCAAAAGACTTTTTTTACTGTGTTAAATAATCCAGCAACTAAATTAGGCAAATCCATAAACAGCACAAAAACTTCCATTAATTTTCCTTTTTGCACAATTTCAAACAATCACCAAATTTTATTACTTATTTTGGTAACATTTCGGATGAAACTGTTTAGCGCCATTTTATGGTGACCAAAAATATCTCAGCATCTGGCGACGATATCTCTGTAACGAAAATTAATATCATATCGTTTTACAAAGTAAGGAAAGAATGGGGGAGCATCATCGAAGGTACCTCGAAACGACTTTCGCAAATTCGGTAAAATCGCACCAAGAGCCACAATGATTGAAATTTCCCGAAATAACTAAAGCAAGTATAAGGGGATTACGAGCGCAGCTACTTTTTTTTAATCACTTCGTACTTAATTAGCCATACAGAGAAGGTTTTAGACTCCATGTTAAAAAAAAAGTATCAACAGATTAATCTTTTTAAACATGAGAAGATTAATTTCATGTTTTTTAAATTTGTATATGCTTTCGTTTCTAAATCAATACTACTTTGTTCTTTATACTTATTGCTATTTTAGTTTTATGGGTAAGGAAGATACTCGATTTTTAATCACGTCAAAAAGATGTGTTTTAAATTTTTTTACTTAAAACAAAAAACAAAAGCAAGTAACGATTTTTTCTAATAATTATTACTGACCCAGGCAACGCCGGGTATTTTTGCTAGTATATATATATCTTACTAATATTATATATGCGAAAGTTTGTCTGTATGGATGGATGTATGGATGGATGTATGGATGTTTGTTACTCTTTCACGCAAAAACTACTGAACGGATTTTGATGAAACTTTACAATAATATAGCTTATGCATCAGAATAACACATAGGGTAGTTTTCGTCCCGTTATGGGGGGCAAAACCCCCTTAGGGGGGCAATAAAACACAATTTTTGTATAAATTCTCTAATATTGGGATGAAAAAATACTTGCACATATTTACATTATATGTCCATCGAAAGCTCTGATTTTTCTGCTGAAGATGGCACCTGTTCGAAATTTCTAAGTAGAATAAAAAACGAGTTGTGAGCGTTTTAGATCCATGTTCGAAGGCTTTCCTCAATTCAATACAGTATTTAATGTATCATCTCAACTCCCTGTCGATAGCGACAATTGTTGTATTGTTGACTTTCTTTGCTTTTCGTGATTGTTCAAGGCTTTTCTCAAGTCAAATCTTGAAGTAAGATTTTTGCACAAGATTGGCAAATAATATATGATTTGGCTGATGATTTTCCATTTAAACGGAACTTTAATGTAACTAATGGTTTTTATTATTATTTATGCTGATTGAACACTTACTCATTATCCAAACAACCAACAGATCGCCAAAATTTTTGCAGAATGATTTCCGTAGCTGATGCATTTGGCTGTTTTTTCAACGTTGCTGTTTTTGAAGCCGAAGTCTACGTCATAATGTTTCTCAGCTTTCACCATGTAAACAAAATATCGCCAATCAAAGAATTTTCAAAAGACTTTTTTTACTGTGTTAAATAATCCAGCAACTAAATTAGGAAAATCCATAAACAGCACAAAAACTTCCATTAATTTTCCTTTTTGCACAATTTCAAACAATCACCAAATTTTATTACTTATTTTAGTAACATTTCGGATGAAACTGTTTAGCGTCATTTTATGGTGACCAAAAATATCTCAACATCTGGCGACGATATCTCTGTAACGAAAATTAATATCATATCGTTTTACAAAGTAAGGAAAGAATGGGGGAGCATCATCGAAGGTACCCCGAAACGACTTTCGCAAATTCGGTAAAATCGCACCGAGAGTGAATCGCACCGAGAAATGATTGAAATTTCCCGAAATAACTAAAGCAAGTATAAGGGGATAACGAGCGCAGCTACTTTTTTTTAATCACTTCGTACTTCATTAGCCATACAGAGAAGGTTTTAGACTCCATGTTAAAATAAAAGTATCAACAGAGTAATCTTTTTAAACATGAGAAGATTAATTTCATGTTTTTTAAATTTGTATATGCTTAAATATAGTGCTTTCGTTTCTAAATCAATACTACTTTGTTCTTTATACTTATTGCTATTTTAGTTTTATGGGTAAGGAAGAAACTCGATTTTTAATCACGTCAAAAAGATGTGTTTTAAATTCTTTCACTTAAAACAGAAAACAAAAGCAAGTAACGATTTTTTCTAATAATTATTACTGACCCAGGCAACGCCGGGTATTTTTGCTAGTATATATATATATATATATATATATATATATATATATATATATATATATATATATATATATATATATATATATATATTCGAGCCGAAGCCAAAAATGGGGGTGAGCCCACACTGACAAAAACTTTAAAATCTTAGTAGGCCAGGTAAAACTTGTAGGCTCCAAACTTATTTATCAGAGTTTTATTTTTTCAGAGTGTGGAGGAAAATTCGGAATAACATTATTTATAAAATAATCTTGTGTTGAAAGAACTAATCGCCAAGAGAGGGGAATGTGGGGCAGAGTGAAATAGTTAAGATGGTTAAGCTTTTTCAAAATGAATAAATTGGACATTTACTTCGAAAATTAGTGCATGAAGAAAGAATATTGTATTTTATAACACTTGCATTGAAAAAAAATTTTTTTTTGTTTTATTTTTGTCTGTAAGTTTGCGGCTTTAAAAAAAAAAGTGACAATTTTTCACTTTTTTTTCTTTTGCTTCATGGGGCAAAGTGAAAAAAAGAAAGTATTTTTCCGAAGAAATATTTTCTATTCGATTATAAAAATATTTCAGTTCAAATGAATATCAATAAATAAAATGTTGTATGAATAATTCAAAATATATTGAAACAATAAACGAATAATTAAATAAATAAATAAGTTAATATATGAAAAGACAAAATGAGTGAGTAAAAGAGTGAATGATTAAGAAAATAATTGAATAAATGAACAAAAAAGTGAATTACTAAATGAAGGAATATAAATGAGTTAATTAATAAATAAATACGTAAGTGATTTAGTAAATGATTGAGTGAGTAGAAAAATAAACGATTTCACTTTGCCCCGTATGTACTTGGCTTTGTACAAAATATTTGAAATACAAATAAGCATAATATTAACCAAATAAATACTGCACCGAATATTAGAAGTTTTCATTTATTATTTAAAACGTCAATAACAAAACTTTTTCATTTTTTAATAGCAAAAATAATTTTTGGCTTACAACAAAATATTACAAAACGAGTATCCATTTTTGAAAAGTGCCTATATGCTTTCATCTTCGGCGGTATATTTTTCATGTCTGGAATAAACTACATGTGCTACTCCACAGTTAGAGTATTACCAGTTGATGGCGTTAAAAGCGGAGTAAATATTTCACCATTTCACTATGCCCCACATTCCCCTACCACTTTTTTAGTCGGACCCTCGAGGGGAAACATCCTGGAAGGTTGATTTCAAGGTGCTGTTTGAAGTTATAGCTACTTCAAATACTCATATTCGCCTGACGACAGACTGCACGGTTTTGTCGAAGCAGTAAACAGTTCGATAACCTAAAGCATGATCTTGCAAATTCGCAGCTTAAGATTTCGGACTCTAGCCCAGTAAATTTAGGATTTCTCGCACCAGAAATTTATAATTAAGAAATATTTTCAGAATTAGTTCTCCATAGCATGTAGAGTAAATCTCAAAAGGTCCCCTAAGATCCCATGTGAGCTTCCATCCAAAATGGCGGGTCAAAGATGGGCGCCAAGTACTTTTTTTTTCCTTATAACTCGGTCAAAAATAAAGATTTTTCAGTTCTAAAAAATCCCGTATGCTCTAAAAATAATTCTGTTTCGATGTATACTTTAAAATAACTAATAAAAAAGTTCAAACAATTGTTTTTATAACAAAAGCTAAAATTTCTATTTTCTACATTAATATGCAGCAGAACGAAAAAAGCAACTAAAATAAAGAATTTTTTTATAATATTCTTTTTAAAATATGAACTGCAAAATGATCGATACATTCCATTTATTGAATAATCAAGTAGCTTTTATTCTATTTCTGAAAGAAATCCTGCTCTTTCTAGCTTTGGAATGAGAATATGATGCGAGAAAAAAAAAAGTGATCTTCTAATGAATTTTCAAAAAAAATTGCAGAATATCATTTATTTAGTACTTTAAAAACTGACATATAATATCTTTTTGAAAAGCATGTAAAGTATATAAAGAGAAGATAGTAATGTCAGTAAAAATCTAGAAAAAAAAAGCATCAACATTATATATCATCAACCTCATCTTCGGAACTGTGCACAGAAGTTGAATTTTTACATGTTTCCCCTAAACAATGCATGCAAAACTTGGAACATTAAAGGTCTGCGTTTTCATTGGCATCTAGATCACAGTCTAACATAATTACTGTTAGTTTGTTGTCACATAACATTAAATGCGGAATTCCTTTGGAAGCTTCGGGAAGTGACAAAAGCGTTATGAACAATCCACCTCCTTTCATAACACATCCCCATTTAATTGGATTCATGTTTTTCATAAGCCACTGTAGTACTATTGGATAAACACAAAATGGATGCTGTGAAGCAACTGCACTTGTGGGTGGAAGTGTTGCCAAGCTTTAAATTTTAAAGAAGGAGTTTCGGTTACTTAATGATTATAGCGGTTGTATCGTAAGATGTCTAGAGAATTAAGTATTACTCCCACCAAAAAGATGTTTCAGCAACACTTCTACAATCTGGGTGACTTTTTCTGGATGGATCAAGCTGAAAACTACCGAGCTGTGAGGTCAGAGAAAGCAGTTTAAGATTTTCCTTTAGCAACATGAAAACTCAAGATTTAACCTTTCTAAATATAGCTGACGTGGAGTCGGAGTTACATCCTGTGGCTGCGTGGAGCAAGAGAAGAGGATGCTTCAAGGAGCTCAAGGCTTCTCGTCTTGTACTTTCAATATATTGTAACGTTTGAAATGGTATTAAATTGGTTTGGGGATAAAAAATACAGTAATGTTCCAGACATACCTCTTTCAATTAGAATCGAGAGC
The DNA here is from genome assembly GCF_026930045.1 of Uloborus diversus. NCBI lineage: Eukaryota > Metazoa > Arthropoda > Arachnida > Araneae > Uloboridae > Uloborus > Uloborus diversus. The sequence goes on from NC_072739.1 coordinate 22,537,109, forward strand.
AGATATGTATCAGTACCTATTACTGTGACTGGTCTGGAGCTGTTCTGGCACTTTTTTATCGCAATTGAGCAAATTAAAACCTTGGCTTCCCTGTCCACTTGTATAACAGTCATTCCTCCTACTCGGAAGTATTCCATCATAATTTGAATTAATCTTGATTTGTTCTCAGAATTCCGAAAAAAGTTAGTCTACAAAGTCGTTCTTACTACATTTTCTTCAAAAAGCAGTAGTCTGAGACATTTTCGACATCAGCCTTCTTCGTTTCTCCTCAATGTTAGTTGGTAATGCATCAGTGTATTCATAAAAACCACTGCTTCACATAAAAAGAATTTTTTTCTGAAGACACCTGAAGTATTTGAGAAATATGTCTTTTTATTATATGTCTGATTCGTCCCATGCCAGTGCGTGCATAAGAAATCCTTCATCTTTAACGGACAAAGAGATTGTAGGTGGGTGACTTAACAAAAGTCTCTACTAATTCAATGATAGCTGCCACGCTTGTGTTTTATCCTTTCGCAGCGAGGGTAGTTGAGGGGCTAATTCATATTTGAGATATCTCGTGAATTATCGTCTGATTTGAAAAGAGCAGCTTCTTGGTCAAAAACTGTGGAAGACTGAACAGAACACTCATTTCTTCATAATAACCCCTCTTTTTTCTTCTGAAGTTTAACTTCCCCAAAAGAACTTCTTTAAGTTGAAGGCAGTGATCTTTTACCAACATTTTTTCCATTGCCACATAATTAATGGAAACATAATTTTTTTAAAAAAATCGTTCTTGAGTAACTACTTGCAACCTAAAATGCACAAAAAATACCATTTTGAGATAACAGTGATCTTTTTATTAAAAAGGAAAAAAGTTTTGAACGATTTTTGACGAATTTCTATCGATAGTGAGTTTTTTTTTTTTTTTTTTAATACATTTAATATTACAAAAGGAATTTGGAGCTACTTTACGATTTCAGTTTTTGGTGTCAAAACAAATATTCGAAATTTTTCATTGGTTATTTTAAGTTATGTATCAAAACAATATTACTTGTAGAGCCTTTTTTTTTTTTTCCAGAAATGAAAATTTTTCATTTTTCACCCAGTTATAAGAAAAACGAAAAGTCGTAGTCGGACATTTATAATCCGCCATTTTGGATGGAAGTTCACATAGAAACTTCGGAGACTTTTCAGGATTTGTTCTATACATGTTCAGGAACTAATACTGAAAAATTCAGCTAATTATAAATTTTCGACCCTAATTTAGCATTAATTTACTGGGCTATTCCACAAACAAAAATTTTTTAATTTGTATCCCCCACGAGAAGGATTTCTTGAATATAAGAAAAGATCGAAAGAAGACGTGTGTTCTCCAATTTTTTTACTTTAATTTAAGGTTACGATGGATTTAAAAAAGACTGGTAGCTAAAAGCAAAATTATGTTACTCTAGCAAATATACTCGGCGTTGCCTGGGTTAGTAACAATTGTGAGAAACAATTGCTATTTTCATTTGTTTTCTGTTTTTACTGAAAGAACTCAAAATACACCGCTTTGACGTGATTAAAAACCAAGCTTCTTCCTTACCCATAATATAGCTATTGAAGAACAAATGGTTTTAAAAAATGTAACCGCCCGTAATCCCCCTTTACTTGCTCTAGTAGTTTTGGGAAATTTCAGTTATTGCGACTTCTTGGTGCGATTTAAAATGTTACCAAATTGGCGATAATCGTTTTGGGATACCTTTGGATAAGGCTCACCTTCCCTACATCGCACAGAGGGGCATTTGAGCCAAAAAGCTGGCCAAAAGTCGAAAATGCAAACTTCAATGAGTAGCTTTGACCTTAAATTTCAGAAAAGGTAGATAAATTTGGCATCACGTGGAAGTGTTCCCTCTGCACTGAGACTAACCAGTCGAATTTACCAGCAGTCAGAACTTAGCGCTTTCGAAATACGGCTGTCTTCGTTTGAGTCATTACAGTTTCTCGCAGTTACTTCATTGTATTATTTTCACGTCAGAAGTAACTCTAGTGAAGTAATTTACTATGGACGGGGTTGAGCAAGGTTTGTGCACTATTATTCATCAGTTTTTATTTATTTTAAACTACTATTTTTACATTAGTATGGTTCGTCAAACTTCACAAAAATTATATCTGTTTTTTTTTTTGCAATTCCTAAAAAAGTGAAGGTTTTTAAACATGTTGTACTCATTTGTACTCATTGAAAATTATACCCCGTGATACTTCAGAATCTCTATTTTGATAATCTGAACTAAAAGTTTGCCCGAATTTGCCCGAAAAAATAATAACGTAATCAATAGAGCAGTTGTGATTTTTATTTATTTCTCTTTTTTCGGTTGTTTTTAGGTTTACAGGCTTCTGTTACATCTATGTGTCGAATACAACTGCATAAGATGTTAATTGGCAGTACAGAAAGGTCCTTTGATGGAAAGTTTAAAGAACTAATTAAAAATCTAGCTAAAATTACTAACTGCCCTTGCGAAAAATTGTCGGAAGTTAAAAACACCATTAACAGTTTTAAAATTGTTTACATGCGAAAATGGATGGCATGTAATAGAATGGAAAGCCGATTTCTAGAAAACAACCAAAATTGGTTAAAAGAAGGGGTATGTTACCTACCTACTCAGTTCCGGGTCTTTTACCATTAGGAAGACCCAGTAAGGATTTCGGAGAATCGAGTGAAAGAACGAAGCGCCGAAAAACATCGGAACTAAGAAAAAATGTTGCTGTTGATGAATTAACGTATGCTGCTCAAATGAGGCATCGTGCCATAGGGAACACAGACGTGGCAAAAGTTATCCAAGACATAAATAAGTCTCCAACCAGAGCAACAAAGTTTCGCAAAGCAGTCACTGCTGGTTGCATTACTATCAAAAAACACTCGCCGGAAGAGGCTTTAGCAATATTTGTTGAAGCTAATTTGTCTAGGGTCAGTATGAAGTCATACAGCAGGCTAACAAAGATGTTTATCCTTGTTATAAATATGTTCAAAAAGCAAAGCGAGAATGTTATCCGAAAACGTTTGACGATGAAACTTGTGCTCAAATACAGTTGCAAGATATAGTAGATCACACAGTCATAAGATTGTGCATGTATTTAGAGCCATTGTTCCAAGCATACAGTCATGAAGAAGCTGCAGATTTTGTGTTGATTTCTAAGTGGGGTTGTGACGGATCAAAGCAAATCCAGTACAAACAAAAATTTGAAAATGAGGATGGCACTGATGCTCACATTTTCCTCAGTTCTCTTGTGCCTCTTAGATTAATGTCTGGCAAAAATGTTATCTGGCAGAATCCTTGTCCATCGTCACCGAGATTTTGCAGACCTATTAGAATAAGGTTTATTAAAGAGAACAGAGACATCACAAACGTAGAGATTTGGTATATAGAAAATCAAGCAAAAAACTTAGTTCCAGCAAATGTTAGTGAAACAATTAAAATAAAACATTTGTTACTGCCTACAATGGTGAACGGCAAAGTGTGTAATGCGGTCACTGACACTGCATCAACTATGCGCTGCTATATATGCGGTAACACGTCAAAAACCTTTAATGACTTATCAGCAAAAAGCACAGAAGATCCAGAGACTTTTAAATTCGGGCTATCTATTCTGCACGTTAGGATTCGGTTTTTCGAATTTTTATTAAATTTATCATATAAGATAAAAGCAGGAGTATTTAAAGGTCGTATTACAAAGAAAAATGAAAAAGATCAAATTAAGGCAGCCAAAGTGATAATTCAAAAAGAATTCAAGAATTAAATGGGATTGCTGGTTGACGTACCTAAAGTTGGCTATGGAAACACGAATGATGGAAACACGTCTCGTAGATTTTTTGGTGATGTGAATGAAGCAGCTGCCATTACAGGGATAGATTTAGAACTAATTCTCCGATTTAAAATAATATTGAAGGTGATATCTTCGGGTTTCGACATAAATGTGGAGCAATTTGGCATTAATACCATGGATACTGCGAAGTATTATGTAAATTTGTATGCCTGGCAACCTATGTCACCAACAGTCCACAAGATACTAGTTCATGCTCCGAGTATTATATCGCATGCCTTGTTACCAATCGGTCAGTTGTCCGAAGAGGCCGCAGAAGCCAGAAACAAGCATTTTCGGCAGTACAGAGAAAAATTCACCAGAAAAATTTCCGGAAAGGATTGTAACGAAGACGTTTTAAATAGACTCTTGTTAACTTCTGATTCATATTTGAGTAGCGTTAGATCATCTAACATGAAGAGAAAAAGGCAAACGATATCGAAGGAAGCCATAAAATTTTTAAAATCTTTTTGTTTTGAAGATAGTGATACTGATGGCAAAAGTTTGTAGACTTTCATCACCATCATCCCATGTACGTGTAAAACAGCAAAACTATAATTAATTTGCTCTGCTTTAATTTTTTTTACATTTCACTGTGTCGAATGTCTGTTTAACAGTTAGTAAATATGTACTTCAACATTGTTAAATTGTTTGGTTTCCTTTTACATATCTAAGCCAGTTAATAATCGGTATAACTTTTATGGGTTGCGTTTGAGCAAGCAAAATTAAGAGTATACATATAACTTGCCCGAGTTTATTATTAGCAACCATTTTTTTAGTGAAAAACTAGCAGAATAATCATTATATTTGGAAAATTTTATTTATGGCCAGCTTTTTGGCTCAAATGCCCCACTGTGCATCGTGGAACTGTCTGATACACATTTTCATCAAATGGATATTGTCACCAAATACTGAGATACTTTTGGTGATCATAAAATGATGCTAAACATTTTCATCTGAAATGTTTCCAAAATAACTAGTAAAATTTGGCGATTATTAGAAATTGTGCGCAAGGACAAATTTATGGAAGTTTTCGTGGCTTCCATATTTCATTGCTGTTTATGGATTTGCCTAAGTTAGTTGGCGGATTATTTTGCATTTCAACAAAAGTTTTAAAGTTTATTTTAATGGCGATATTTTATTTACATAGTGAAAAACCAAGAAGCAGTACTGCCTAGTTTTTAGCTTCAAAAACAGCTACAGTTGAAAAAATTGCCAAATGCCTCAGCTATAGAAATATTTCCGCAAAAAAGTTAGGTGGGATTCCCAATGGTCGATTAATGAGTAAGTGTCCAATCAGCACAAATAAATAAGTAAAAGAAACATTAATTGCATTAAGGTTCTATTAAAATAAAAAATAATCAGCCAAATCCATTTATTATTTGCCAATCTTGTGCGAATATGTTACTTTAAGATTTAACTTCAGAAAAGCCTTCAACAGTCAGACGAAAAGCAAGCATATTCACCCATCCTCATATAAATAATAGCCGATGATAATGTAACCCGCGTGTTTCTACAATGAAACACACTCTACGGCATGATAATTTGATAATATGATTCGGGTAATGTTTGACCAAGGCTTCACTTGATATACGCGTCTTTCTCAGGCTCAGTCATTTCAATAAAAGTTGTAGTATGAAATCAATTAATCAAACAAACAATCCGATCAGACTCCAGCGACATCTGTTGGATTTTGTGGAAACTTTTAACTATATTAACATCAGATAAGTTTATTTTTAAAGTGAATAGGTATTCAAAATTGAGTTCAAAAGTATTTCAAAGCAGATCATATATGTTTATAATTGTTTTTATGGGGGAAATGTCCGTAAAACACAAGCACCGATTCAAACATACACTGCATTTTTTAAAACTGAAAAATAACAACTATTGACTAATGTATGAGAGGAAATATTTTTAAAAAAATACCCCCAAAAATGTAAAAAATTATTTATTTATTTTAGTAGGTTCTGTGTTCTGCTGCATGTTACATAGAACACAGAAATTTCAGTTTTTGGTGTCAAAACAAATATTAGAAATTTTTTATTGGTTATTTTAAGTTATGCATGGGGACTTTTCAGGATTTGTTATATACATGTTCAGGAACTAATCCTGAAAAATTCAGCTAATTATAGATTTGTGGCGCATCGACAATACTCGTCTATTCCACAAACAAGAATTTTTTTAATTTGTATCCCCCACGAGGAGGATTTCATGATTACAAAAACAATTGGAAAACACTGGGGCCCTTCTACTTTTTACTTTAATTTAAGGCTACGATAGATTTAAAAAAGACTGGTAGCTAAAATCAAAATTATGTTACTCTAGCAAATATACCCGGCTTTCCTGGGTTAGTAATAATTGTGAGAAACAATTGTTACTTTCATTTGTTTTCTGTTTTAACTGAAAGAACTCAAAACACACCGCTTTGACGTCATTAAAAACCAAGCTTCTTCCTTGCCCATAACATGGCTATTGAAGAACAACCGATTTTAAAAAATGTAACCGCCCGTAATCCCCTGTACTTGCTTTAGTTGTTTTGGGAAATTTCAATTATTACGACTTCTTGGTGCGATTGAAAATGTTACCAAATTTGCGATAATCGTTTTGGGATACCTTTGGATAAGGTTCACCCTCACCCTCCTTACTTCGTAGAACTGTTTGTTAGAAATTTTCATCAAATGGATATCGTCACTAAATACTGAGATACTTTTAGTGATCATAAAACGATGCTAAAAATTTTCGTCTGAAATGTTTCCAAAATAACTAGTAAAATATGGCGATTGTTTGAAATTGTGCGCAAAGACAAATTTATGGACGTATTCGTGCTGTTAATGGATTTGCCTAATTTAGTTGGCGGATTATTTTACGTTTCAACAAAAGTTTTAAAGATTATTTTAATGGCAGTATTTTGGTTACATGGTGAAAAACCAAGAAACAGTATTGCCCAGTTTTTAGCTTCAAAAACAGCTAAAAATTGCCAACTGCCTCAGAAATATTTCCGCAAAAAAGTTTGGCAGACATCCTGATGGCCGATTAATGAGTAAGTGTCCAATCAGCACAAATAAATAAAAAGAGACATTACTTGCATCAAGGTTCCATTAAAATGGAAAATAATCAGCCAAATCCATTTATTATTTGCCAATCTTGTGCGAAAATGTTACTTTAAGATTTAACTAGAGCCTTGAACAGTTAGACGAAAAGCAAGTATATTCACCCATCCTCATATAAATAACTAGCATTCCCGTACCCGGCATTGCTCGAGTAATGGAATTAGCAGGGGTTAACAGTGCTTGGTGCACCTAGTTTCGAAAATCCCCTATAATAATTACTTATTACCTATAACTTTTTCTAATTTGGGGAGGATCCCGGGGCCCCTGGACTCCTTACATATATGCCTTTGTCCTTAACTGATCTTTAACTGTTGTTAACGATCCTTTTAAAGTATTGATTATCCTTGCAAATACAGGCCATCCACATTTTATTGATATACCTATGTTTAAGCAAGAACTTCTTTGTGTACAACATTTTCAGTTTTTTTTTTTTTTTTTCTGGTGCTAAAATTATTAAGCTGCTTGATGAACTGACTTTTTAGCAAGCTACATAACATTGGCCGTGTGAAAAAAGTCTTCTCTTAAATCGGTCCCTGCTACTTTTAATGTCTGTCCTTGTGATTTATCAATGGTTTTTGCAAAGCAAACTTTAACAGGAAACTGCACTCTTCTAAATTCAAAAGGATAGTCCGCCTGTGATGATGTTCTTAAAAACTTCGTTTCTAGGTTTGAAAAAATAAAAGCAATTGGGAACTCCAGCGCTCGAATACGCTACCTTGCGGTGATTTACAAAACTGCCGATGAAACTAAAACATTGGCACGTTGCGTTCCACGTGTGTCTGTTGACGTAAACACAGGCAGTTTGTTCTGAGTATTTATTAACGCAATCGATGAGTCTTAGTTTGCTTTCAGCTACAGAAATTAATTCGTCCCTTAGTAGTATTCTCGAGCTTCTCAAAATAATGTTAGTTTTTCTTATTTCTTTCTAAAATATGAGTTGATTGAAAATAGTGAAAGCAAAAACTGGATTAACAAACTTTGATAACGTTATACAAGGTAAAAAATTTTATTGTTTTGTATGAATTTGTAAGAATATGAGTTTTTTTTAATCTTAAATTAATTTAACTAACCATCTTTTACAGCAGCATTTAGTTGGAATGGACGGTATGCAAAATATTTTCTTGAATATTCGCAACTCCAACGAACTATAGGGGGCACTGAAGTCACTGTCTAATGGCGGACTTAAAAACTAAAACAAACGCACATGGTAACGAAGAAAATGCTAAAAGTGTTGTGATTTTTGTTCGTACGTATGATTTTTTGGCTTTATTCTTTTTAAATTAATTTTCAAAGTCTTGTGGATATTCTGGCCCACGTAGAAAGAAATGAGAATTCAAGAAGCATTACTAAACGTCAAAGATTAATGCAAACTACGTAGTTCGTAGTTCTAAGCAGCTATTTCCACGATGTTGAATTCGATATTTATCAATTCTTGATAAAACTAAATAATAATTGTGGCCTGACAAGAATAACAATTAATGCTAGAAAATTCAATATGACATTACAAATTGTTATCGAAAGAAGATGATACTTTTTTGCCTTGCTTGGCTAGCGCTTGTTGTTTTCCATTTGTAGCTGAGTTATTTCTCTCAAATTCCCGAATCGGTTAATTTAAAAATTTTCTGTTTCGATTTTTCTAATTTCTGAGTTACGATTTAATTGTGTCATGTTATGCAAATCATCAACAAAATTCTCACGGATATATGGTGGTAGTTTTCTTTTCAGTTGATTGACCATTATTTCTTTTCACTTATCGAATTCTGTAATCTTACTACCATTTTATTCCACTCATGATAAAAATTAAAAATGGTTTAACTAAAAACGCAAAATCTCGCCAAGGCTACTTTGCTCGCACTATACTAAAACTATAACCCTAAACAAATTTGGCGAAACCTTTCAGCTGAGAATAAAAGGAATAAAGTAAATTCTTTCTCGGTTATTCATTTTGTTCTACGATAATATATTCAAGAAAATATTTATTTTGCATACCGTCCATTCCAACTAAATACTTCTGTAAAATATGGTAAGTTTAATTAATTTAAGATTTAAAAAAAAAACCCATATTTTTAAATTCATACAAAACAATAAAAATTTTTACCTTGTATAACGTTATCCAAGTTTGTTAATCCAGAATTTTCGCTTTCACCAATTATTAAGGAAATAATGAAAACTAATATTATTTTGAGAAGCTCGAGAATACTACTAAGGGACGAATTAATTTCTGTAGCTGAAAGCAAACTAAGACACATCGATTGCGTTAATAAATACTCAGAACAAACTGCCTGTGTTTACATCAACAGACACACGTGGAACGCAACGTGGCAATGTTTTAGTTTCATTTGCAGTTTTGTAAATCACCGCAAGGTAGCGTATTCGAGCGCTGGAGTTCCGAATATTATCGTAGAACAAAATGAAAAATGTTTCACCGAGATAGAATTTACTTTATTCCTTTTATTCTCAGCTGAAAGGTTTCGCCAAATTTGTTTAGGGTTATAGTTTTAGTATTGTGCGAGCAAAGTAGCCTTGGCGAGATTTCGCGTTTTTAGTTAAACCATTTTTAATTTTTATCATGAGTGGAATAAAATGGTAGTAAGATTACAGAATTCGATAAGTAAAAAGACATAATGGTCAATCAACTGAAAAGAAAACTACCACCATACATCCGTAATAATTTTGTAGATGATTTGCATAACGTGACATAACTAAAGCGTAACTCAGAAATTAGAAACATCGAAACAGAAAAATTTTAAATTAACCGATTCGGGAATTCGAGAGAAATAACTCAGCTGCAAATACAAAACAATAAACGCTAGCCAAGCAAGGCAAAGAAGTATCATCTTCTTTCGATAATAATTTGTAATGTCATAGTGAATTTTCTAGCATTAATTGTTGTTCTTGTCAGGCCACAATTATTATTTATTTTTATCAAGAATTGATAAATATCGAATTCAGCATCGTGGAAATAGCTGCTTAGAACTACGAACTACGTAGTTTGCATTAATCTTTGACGTTTAGTAATGCTTCTTGAATTCTCATTTCTTTCTACGTGGGCCAGAATATCCACAAGACTTTGAAAATTAATTTAAAAAGAATAAAGCGAAAAAATCATACGTACGAACAAAAATCACAACAAATTTAGCATTTTCTTTGTTACCACATGCGTTTGTTTTAGTTTTTAAGTCGGCCATTAGACAGTGACTGCAGTGCCCCCTATAGTTCGTTGGAGTTGCGAATAGACAGAAACATTATGATTTGACTTGAGAAAAGCCTCGAAGAACCACGTGAGAAACAAAAACAATATCAAATTTTTAGTTCGCTATCGACCAAAAGTTGAGATGAAGTACTGAATAATGATTTGAATGGAGGAAAGCCTTCGAAAATAAGGGATTTGAATTCAATGACAGGTTTTAATTTCGCAGAAATTAAGAGGTTTTAATTACTTTCTCCCGAACTAATTGAGATTTCGAAAAATCCTTTCTTAGTGGTTACTTTCGTAATCATGCGGACATGCCTGCCAAATTTCAAGTCTGAAGCTTCAGCGGTTTCGGCTGTGCGTTGATATATATATATGTATATATATATGTTATCTCAGGACATTGATTTTTATATATTAAGATAGCTGATGATAAAGAACCCGCGTATTTCAACAATGAAACTCACGCCACGGCATGATAATTTGATAGTATGATTTGGTAATGTTTGACATGCAGGGAATTGCTTTATTGTGACAAGGCTGAACTCGATCCGGTGATTTAACTGTTACTGTTTTACTGGTAAAACTGTCATTTCAGGAGAATGAAAAGAAATAAAAATGGTCAACAATGACCGGTATCTATTGGAGTTAAGGGCTAATCCACTGAAGTTTAGGGATAAAACATAAAACTACCAAAATATCACCAAATCACCAAACAGGCAATGGCTGCGTTTAAATGTAGAAGCAAATTTTCACCCGTCATACCATGACGGGCGACTTTCTAGTCGACTAATAAAAGTACACCGAGCTTTCCCATTGTTGCTGATGAAGCAAATTGTTCACACATGTATCATGCGACTGGTGCGGCGGCTTGGCGAAAGTTTGGCAGCAGGGTTGCTAGATGGCGGCATTATCTATAGTTTGGCGCTCGACATTTATTTTAAGACGAAATCGGTTTATGAATTATTTTGACACTAGCAAAAATACCCGGCGTTGCCTGGGTCAGTAATAATTATGAGAAAAAATCGTTACTTGCTTTTTTTTTTCTGGTTTAAGTGAAAGAATTTAAAACACATCTTTTTGACATAATTAAAAGTAGAGTTTCTTCCTTACCCATAAAAGTAAAATAGCAATAAGTATAAAGAACAAAATAGTATTGATTTAGAAACGAAAGCACTATATTTAAGCATATACAAATTTCCAAAACATGAAATTATTCTTCTCATGTTTAAAAAGATTAATCTGTTGATACTCTTTTTTTTTACATGAAGTCTAAAACCTTCTCTGTATTGCTATTGACGTTGCTCGTAATCCCCTTATACTTGCTTTAGTTAGTTTGGGAAATTTCAATCAATGTGGGCTCTTGGTGCGATTTTACCGAATTTGCGGGAATCGTTTTGGGATACCTTCGATGATGCTCCCTCCTTCTTTCCTTACTTTGTAAAACGATCTATTAATTTTCGTTACAAAGATATTATCGCCAGGTGCTGAGATACTTTTGGTCACAATAAAATGGCGCTAAAGAGTTTCATCCGAAATGTTTCCAAAATAAGTAGTAAAATTTGGCGATTGTTTGAAATTGTGCAAAAAGGAAAAATTAATGGAAGTTTTTGTGCTGTTTATGGATTTGCCTAATTTAGTTGCTGGATTATTTAACACAGTAAAAAAAGTTTTTTAAAGATTCTTTGATTGGCGATATTTTGTTTACATGGTGAAAACTGAGAAACATTATGACGTAGTCTTCGGCTTCAAAAACAGCGACATTGAAAAAAACTGCCAAATGCATCAGCTACGGAAATATTTCCGCAAAAATTTTGGTGATCTGCTGGTTGATTGGATAATGAGTAAGTGTTCAATCAGCATAAATAATAATAAAAACCATTAATTACATTAAAGTTCCGTTTAAATGGAAAATGATCAGCCAAATCATGTTCTATTTGCCAATCTTGTGCAAAAATCTTACTTCAAGATTTGACTTGAGAAAAGCCTTGAACAGTCACGAAAAGCAAAGATAGTCAACAATACAACAATAGTCGCTATCAACAGGAAGTTGAGATGATACACTAAATACTGTATTGAGTTTAGGAAAGCCTTCGAACATGGAACTACAAAGCTCATAACTCGTTTTTTATTCTACTTAGAAATTTCGAATAAGTGCCATCTTCAGCAGAAAAATCAGAGCTTTCGATGGACATATAATGTAAATATGTGCAAGTATTTTTTCATCCCTATATTAGAGAATTTATACGAAAATTGTATTTTATTGCTCCCCTAAGGGGGGTTTTGCCCCCCATAACGGGACGAAAACTACCCTATGTGTTATTCTGATGCATAAACTATATTATTGTAAAGTTTCATCAAAATCCGTTCAGTAGTTTTTGCGTGAAAGAGTAACAAACATCCATACATCCAAACATCCATACAGACAAACTTTCGCATATATAATAGTAGTAAGATTAGTAATTAGTTTTAGATAACAGTTTTCAGTAACTTTAATAATATTTACAACTGATCATTTCAAGTGTAATGTTATGTGTTGACTAAAAGTATTCGCCGAAAACATGTTGAAACAAATTGCCGTCTATATTATGCTGAAACATACTGCCTATGCTGCAGTTCTTGCAATAGTGAAAGAAATTAGGGTATGCTACTTTTCTAATAAATGCCGAAGGAATTTAGAATTTCAGAAATTTGCTGTCTACGGAAGTTGTTCGTCGTAAGCTATAGAAGATAGTAGCCAATAAAGAAAGCCGCCACTGTAATAAACTAAACACTGATTTTTTTATATTTTTTTTCCGTACTTTACTTTCTTAAATCAATATGAAAGTAATAAGTTGTCTTTTCAAAACGAGTTTGGTATTTCAAACTGTCTAAATAACGTCAAAGCATTATTGAACGGATGTCACCTCAAATTAATAGAGATCAAATTTGACAATCTCGAAAATTCTAAAATTTCAACATAGAAACACGAATTATTTAAAGACAGTATGCGTACATAGAAGAGAAAATTAATAAGCAAGATTCTTTTCAGTTTAAAAAAGGGGATCTTTGAAATTGGCGGGAAAAAACTGTCGCCAACATTAAGACTTAACTTGCTAAAACTTCAAAACCTTTTCAAAATGCATTTCACTTCTCTGAGGATACAAATACTTCCAGAAGTTAGCAAAATAGTGTATAAAATGCATTTGTATGTGTTTCACTGATATAATTTAATATTTAATTGAAATAGTTATAAACTTCATAGCGAAACACCGCTCAAAAAACAAAAATTGCAAGAAATTAAATAAAATGTAACATTAATAATACTGCATACTTGTGAAATGTTACAGCTAATCCTTTTACGTATTTTTCTTTGCAAGGAAATGCACAGCAATAGTGAACCATTTTTCTTGCACTTGGGTGTTATGAATAAGAGATTAAACTTTGCGTTTGGCAAACATGATTTCTTGGATATCATATTCATATGGAAGACGTCGTCTGCTATGATCAACGCCCGCCGTTGCTAGGATACACACCTGTCACATGGTTTGGTTTATGAGCTGCAAAAGGGTTGCCATAGTTCGGTCTACTCTCATTATTAGTCTATGTATTCAACAATAGGGTTGTTTCCTTCAGTCAAAAGTAGTACTTTTTGTCACTAAAATTGATAGAATTAAAAAAAAAAAAAAAAAAACATGAACCCAGAAAATACTTTTATTTTCCCAACAGTTATTTTTTAATTAGTTTTTCATAATGTCCGATTTTTCAAACAAGGCGTGGTCTTGATGACGTCACAAATGATGCTCTTTGGCGCATCTTTCTACCACGTTTCCACGTTATGATAATCAAGAAGTGAATTAAAATTGCGCTCTACGCTTGCTATCAACAAAATCGTTTCCAATACACGTGAGTAAAGGTACGAATTAAATATTTTGCTCTGTGAATGGCAACACTGAACGGCACTTCATCATTTGTGATGTCATCGGACAGAAGCTTAAACAATGAAAGAGCACAGATTTAAGTAATTTTTTTCTAAATATTAAACTTAAGCAAATTATTTAAAAAATGGTCAGGTCCTATGTTTTTAAGCATGCTCTTTCAGAAAAAAATACTTTTAAAATTTTGGAAACGACCCCATTCTAGCTATCAATAGGGAGTTGAGATAATACACGAAATACTCAATTGAGTTGATGAAAGCCTTTGAACATGGAACTAAAGAGCTTATAACTGGTTTTTTATTCTACGTAGAAATTTTGAAACGATACCATATTCAGCAGAAAACTCGAAGCTTTTGATGGACATATAATTTTAATATGCGTAACTATCCCCCCCCCCCATTTTAAAGAATTTCTGTGAAAATTGTTTTTTTTTTTCGCCCCTACCCAAAAGGGTTATGCCCCCATAACGGGAAGAAAACTACCCTATGTGTTATTCTGATGCATATGCTATATTATTGTAAAATTTCATTAAAATCCATTCAGTAGTTTTTGCATGAAAGAGTAACAAACATACATACATCCATACAATTTTTCGCATATATAATCCTTATATATTATTTCTGTAGCCTGTTTTTGGTTTCTACGCCAGATTTTCCTCAATTCTTGATCGATTTCTTTGATTTACGTTTTATTTTAAAGCTTATGGTGCTGGCTACTGACGAAAAATAGACCCACGGTCTAAAAATTGTTTTTTTCAGCCGAAAAACCTGTTTTAAAGAACCAGAATGAGATTTTCGGTTAAACTTATAACTTTAATTTGCGCTATGACCGACAGAGCTGAATAGCTTGATCGGCAGAGCGTTCTCTTCGTAACCAGGAGAATGCGTGTTCGGGCCCACGTCCGGACAATCTGCAACAAAAAATTAGAGTTATATCGCGCATTACATGAACACTTAATTCAGTGAATAGCAACTATGAAGGAATAGAATAAATGAGGAGGAAACGCTCCTTGCTGATATGAAAACTTGAAGTGACTTTGTGCTAAATTACTTCGGAATTGTACGTTTTTTTTTTTTTTTTTCTTTTTAAGCTTTGGCTCTGAAGAAAATTGAAGCATAATGTAAGCGAAAATATAAGTAACAGGTTTAAGATTTCAGACTAAAATAGAATTGTTTTTTGTTCAGAAAAAAATAATACATCGTATATTGAAATATATATTCTTCTAATGAGTTTTTGACTCTTTGTACAAATAAAAAAATTACTACCTGAATTTGAAGGGTAAAATATATATTTTTTCTTCTTTTTGCAAAAAAAACAAATAGCTTATCACATTTTTACTACATTCGAAAAGCTACGCTTATAAAAGAGCATAGTTCAATTTATTTTGTATTTTAACCGTGCTGTTAAATGATGAATACGTGCTGCCATCTAAGTCATGACGGTTCAAACAGCCTGCGGTAACAAATTGTAAAAATTTTCAAGAATAAAAAAAATGTTTCTTCTATATATTATCTTATATATTATTCCCTTCTCATTTTAAAACTTATCTGGCTGGCTAATGAAGAAAAATAGACTTACGGTCGAAAAATCAAGTTTTCGGAAACGCCCCTTGCTGTTTAAAAACCTTGATGCTGCCTGTAGTTCTTAAGCATTTTTTAAAAGCAAAGTTCTAATGCAGTTTTCCATTTTTTACGTCGCTTTCGGCAAAAAAAAAAAGCCTGTGTGTGTTTATATTTTAATAAAGCTTAAAAGCACTGGACTTAGTTGTTCGGTTAAATTGATAAGTTTTTTTTGGTAGAGCGTTCGGCTATAAACTATCTGAACTTCGGGCAAGTTTGGGCTGTCCGAAAGAATATCAAATTTATATTAGTATTACGCATTACATGTACTCATAACATACAAACGTAATAAAATAAATGCAGTGGGAATGCTACTTGGTGTTTCGACTCCTTTATGCATGCTACAGTTATCATTCGGATAAGTTGACTGTTAATCGAAGAGTGTTCTTCCCTTTTTTTAAGCTTTGACTACATCCAGACCACTCAGCATAATGTAAGCATAAAAAAGTATTAGATTTACCTAAAGGAAATCCTTTTTGTGCAGAAAAACATTTTCATTGCATGCTGAAATGTAGATGTTTCTAATAGCAGTGTTCCACCTTTTGTACAAATGAAAAAATACTACGCCAAATTCAAACTACGAGTTTCACCCAGTAAACCTTTAATTTTTTATTCGCGCGAATACGATATAAAGCATTAAAATTATTATCAACTTCATTAGCAAGAAATCATTTTCTACTCCTCTCCTTTCTGCTGAAAAAAAAAATACATTTTGTCTACGTTCGAAAAATTACACTTAAAAAACGGATTCAGTTCAACTGGTTTTGGTTTTGAATTTTAAGTGTTCGATTAAAAGAGAAACATGTGCGGGCATTTAAGCCGTAACTGTTAAAGCAACCTTCTATGTGAAGTAGTTCAATATTCAAAGATAAAAACACTTATTTTCAATCTAATTTATTACTTCTCTAGAATGTTCGTTTCAATCGCTACGTGAGATCTTCGTCATTCTTTAATCAAATTCCATGCTTTTCGAATAATTTTAAATCGTATCATGCTGGTTAATGACAAAACATAGAAGCATGATCTTATTATTATTATTTTTTTGGCAAAAAGCTTTTTTGCTGTTTTTTACTACGCATTCCTTCAATGAATAGCTTTCGAAAAGGAAGGCGCAATTGCTAGGTTTGTTGGGGTGTCGGGCTGTTAATCAGAATGGCGCCAATTCGAATCCGTGCCAATAAATATCTCTTTAATATTTCTTTTTTTCCCGTCAGATGCTCACGTGGGCAGAACTATATTTGCCACAAGCTGTTTTTTTACATGCACAATTATTGCTTTTTCACGAGTCACTACTCAGCCACACTTTTAATGATATTTATGTTTGAATTGAAAATATGTACGACCAAAAGGTGAGCGATGATCAAATTATCACAACGTTGTAAGTTTTGTTACTGATGTCTTTAATTTACATGCCTTCTCTTCTGCGCTTACTTTTTTTTAGGTTTTTCTTCATAATGTTCTTCCTTTGAAATTCTTAAAGAGCGGAATACCTTATGAAACGATTTGAAGCACAGTGCGGAGTTCCGCACGGGTCGACTAGTAGTAAAGATTATTGCTCAACTGTTAAAATTTATAAAAAAATTTCCCTCGTAGTTCCAAAAATAACAATAACAATGCTACGAATTCTATAAAAATCAAGCACCTAGCAACAAAAGAAACCAAAAACGACATTGCTACATATGTAGCTAGTCAGTTTCTCTATAGATGGTACTACGGTACTACTTTTAAACTTCTTTATCATAAACAGCTTTCAGTAGCGCCATCTAAGAATTAATGGACATACTACACGATCTGTAAGAAAGTAAAGCGTAGCACTACTGCTAAAATGAATTTTGGATTTCATACTAGCGATAAGGAATTAGAAGTTTATTTCGTGTTTTATTTTCTGCGGAAACCAAACAACCAAGCTAGTGCAACATAGCTAAAGTACAATAAATGACAAATAAGCAAAAAAAAAAAAAGAAAGAAAGAAAAACTTGTAGATACTGCCCTTTAGCTTCCCCGGGGCTGAATAGCAATTTGAATTCGCTTTCAAAAAAATAGTATCAAAATCGTTTCATATCCTAAAGGCTTGCAGGGCGAATCATTTCTTGAAAATTCAAAAAGCTGTAACTTGAGAATTCGGCCGTCCTTACCTTGATTACAACCATCAAAATTTATCGACTTCATTAGCTCGTTTGCAAGAATACGATTTGCTTTGACTGTCAACCCTTTTTTGGTCAGCAAACCTCTTAAATATCTTAATCTTAAGAAAAAGATTAAAAAAAAAAAAAAAAAGAACGTTAGACAGCTTGAATTCAACTAATGCTTTTCGCAATCACGACACTGTGTGTGTGTG
This sequence comes from Uloborus diversus, assembly GCF_026930045.1. Lineage (NCBI taxonomy): Eukaryota > Metazoa > Arthropoda > Arachnida > Araneae > Uloboridae > Uloborus > Uloborus diversus. The sequence continues at coordinate 22,555,108 of NC_072739.1, forward strand.
TAGTGCGCGTGCGTGTATGTGTAGGTGTGTAGAAGGGGGGATTGTAAGCATGTGTATGTGTAGGATATAGACGCTACCGCTTAGCACTCGCTGGAGGAGCAACATCGGGGAACTGCAGAAGGAGGAGGGGGGGGATAACTTAAAGGACGGACGCCTAAAACGGTCAAGTGAGAACAATAAAAAATTCGAGATTGCTCAAAAAAAAAATAAATAAATAAATAAATAAATAAAATAACAATTTGAATTTTGACATCTTGAACTCACATTATGTTTTTCGCAATCACGAGTTGTGTAGGTGTATCGTGTGCTTATGTAGGTGTGTGTATATGTGCTTGCGTAAGTGTGTGTGCAGACGTGCGTGAGTGTGAGTAGACGTGTGTGTGGGTGCAGGCGTGAGTGTGTATGTGTAGACGTGTGTGTCTGTAGGCGTGTGTATGTGTGTGTAGGCATCTGTGTGTGTGTAAGATATGGACGCAACCTGGAGACGGTGAGCATGAGAGGAGCAGCATCGGGAGGGGGCGGCCGAGGTGCAATCCCTCCAAAAATTCACCGATAGTGGCAACAAATAAATCAAACAACGGACGGACGGACGCCTAAAGGGCAGTTCACTTATCGGCCGGCCGTCCCGTCCATCCCGTTTTTTGACGTGACGGACTGCCGACGAAAACAGAGTAGCATTCACATATGGTCTCCGCATATCAATCACTTGGCTGAAATCACCCGCCAGAGAGAAGAGGGCGCTGTTTGCCGGAAACCAATGAAATGCTGTCCTACTTTTGACGACCGTCAGATATCAAGGTTCTTCTCATCGAAACCGGTCCCGTACAAGATGACTTGCTGTCATGGCAACCAGCAAAGAAAACCTGTTTCGGGTGGAAAAACTCGGGATGGACTGGACGGACGGCCGATAAGTGAACAGCCCTTAAAACGGTCAAGTGAAAACAATAAGCAACTCGTAATTGCTTTAAAAAAAGACAACTTTAATTTGTTTATGACAAGTTTATGTTTTTGCAATCAAGAACTGAAGCCAGGTGATGACTCGTTTCTTTGGATAGCTATAATTTCAACCGCCACATATAAGAAATTATTTTTAAGGAACGTAGGGGCGTGGGGTAGGGGTGGGAGGGGTTCAAACGCCAAAAAAGTACCCAATCGTCTGAATTTTAATTTCTGGAGTAAAAAAATGGCGTTTCTAATATGACAATGCTCACAAAAATTACAACAAAATATCCAAAGAGACTCCGTATTCTTCTGCAACAGATAAAATTTGTTGCAATGTTCCAAGGTAATTAGAACGTAAATTATAACTAATTCCATGCTAAAATGTAAGTAAGCCTTCAATTAGAAATTCATTGTTGATCGCGATCATTGTTGAAATCAAAATTTGTCAGAAGAAAGATCTGTTGCCATTTTTTCTCGAATATGAACAAATAAAGTTCTGGCTTTTGTTTTGAGGTTTTTTCTGCAATCGGGGATTTAAATTTTTTTCCTTTTTGGTTATTTTCCGCGATCTGTCGGGGGAATTTCACAGATTTTTCTTTTTTTTTTTTTTTTTTGGTTCAAGCCTGATTGTTGAGCACGCGTCAGTTGACAACTTCTGTTTTCGAGTATGACTGTGGAAAGCCGGACGACGCAGCTAGTACTAATAACAATAATAAAAAAGAGAGCAAATAATTTACAAACAACGGAAGTAAAACCATTATACTGATTTTTATTTCGAAACTATAAAAATTTGAGTCCTTTGCTCGAATTAATGAACCATAATATTTGAAAGTTTGTAGGGAAACGGAAACGTAATAGTGATGAATTAAAAAAAATAATAAATAAATAAGGTCAAGGCCCCCACGAGGTCAAAAATAAATATGAATAAATTAAAAAAAATAAAATAAAATAAATAAATTTTGAAAAAACAGCTGAAAAAAAAATATTTTTGTGATTTGCATGCGGATGTTCCCCAGGCCCAACAAGAGACTATGTCATCCTAGTTGGAAACTATCGGCCCGGGTCTTGTGGGGGCCCGGTTCGGAATCGGAGTAGTATAACAGTTTTAAGGGAGCCATGGCACGCCAAAGAAGTACGGGGAGATATTCCCTATCTCATGGCGAGCAAGCTTCACACATTAAGGGGTAAACTCCCAGTTGGGCTGACGCCCAGCACGGGGACCTTCCCCGGCGCAATAAGCACCAAGACCGTCCGTAGACCAGACGACTGTCGACCGTCGCACCCAGCCGTGCGGAGGGCCCGCAACGCGAACTCCCCGGACTGTGGAACCTAAGGCTTACAGCTAAGTGGTGGGGTGTGTGCGGAGAAAAGTATTTTTTAGTTGATGAGTTTTGGGACCTGGCGGCGCGCAAACTGACAAGGTGCCCACTTTGGCTCTCGACGGCCCTGCTGTAGCTCCCCCCCCCCCTTCATATGATTCTGCTAGCACTTCCCTTCTCTGATAACGACCTCCTCCAAAGCAGGAGGCTGTATCCGTTATGATGTACGCCACGCTTGAAAAAGAATGTTGACCTCCAAAGTCATACCCTCTCCATCACCTTAGATAAATCTTAAGGAATTTCCTAACATTCACCCCAAATGCTCTACCTCACTGTACGAAAGTTCCAAAATGTCACAGATAAGTTTGATAAACACATTTGTGCATAAAAAGTAACTTGCACAAACTGCAGCTTACTGCAGACACGTGTTTCGACGTTACAAGGAATGCCTTTTTCAATGCAAAAGAAATGAGCTTATGGAGGAAAAGCCATGTCTTTTCATCCATATGTGAAATTGAAGATATTAAGTTATGTTACATTATTGTTATGTAACGGTTTGTAAACTTATTATACAATGAATCTGTATTGAATAACAAACGAGTAGTTAATGTTACAAAAATAAAGGGTGTTTTTTTAGAGGTATAGAACTTTAAGTTGGCAACACTGTTTGATATGTGTGCCATTTTGATAGCTGTCACTTGTTTTGTGTTCAGTTCGGTTTGCCGTTTCATCATGAATAGACAACAAGGCGGTGCAACATGCCACAGAGCGCGTGTCACAATTGATTTATTAAAAGAAACCGATCAGTGAACGAATAATTTCGCGTAATGGACCCATGAATTGGCCTGCAAGATCATGCGATTTAACACCGCTGGACTACTTTTTGTGGGGCTATGTGAAGTCTTCTTGTCTACACCGATAAGTCTCAGACGATTGACGCCTTGGAAGAGAACATTCGCCACCTTATCACTGCCATACGGCCCTCTATTGCTGCAAAAAATGAGAAAATTGACTTTCCGATTGGACTTTCTCCGAGCCAGCCGAGGTGACCATATGCCAGAAATCATACTTAAATAAAAATGGCAAAGAATCATCTTTCGAATAAAGCAACATTCAGGGCAATTAACAACATTTAACTGTGTTTTATTTGAACCTAAAGTTCTCTACTTCTAAAAAAACCCTTTACAATAAGAAGTACAATACTCTACAATAAAAGTGCATGATGATAAGAATTATAAAGCTGTCTGATAAATGATATAAAAAACCAAAAATTGGCACTGAATGAAAGTAATTGATTTAATTCAAACGCGTAGACAATGTGAACCACTATGGGCTGATGGGGGAGGGATGGCAAAACTGAAAAACAATGCAGTTTATTCAATTTGAGAAAACACCAGAATTTTCTTTTTATAAGAGTTAAAAATTAAGAGTTTTAAACCCTGACCAATATAACCCTCTTTGGATAAGAATAAAAAGAGGGAGTTGGTGTGTAATTTCATCTGCCAGTATGAGTTTTAATAATGAGGATGGAAGAAAGCAAAATCTGAGAGGGAGAAACGATATAGATGGGCAGGGGAAAGGACCACAGACAGTTGCAAAAAATATTTGGCGTCTATTTCATTTGAGGTTTGAATTAAACAGTAGGGACACGGAGTAGGAAGAAGGAGAGAAATAATCCTACGGGTTTGCTAGTGTAAAAGTGGCAACGATTGTTCACTTTTCCCAGAGCGCGCTGTCGGCGATCCGCTCCCGTCAATCGCAGCAGATCAATGTAAATGATGCTTAAGTTTCTCATTTTTTAGAGGCAGCTATTAAAGCAAAAACAGAAACAAACTACTGGAAATTGGTTGTAATAAGGGGCTAATATAGTGGACGATGTACGATTTTCGCCCACAGGAAGTTTACACAGTATTTTGATGAAAAAATTAATTTTATTTTTCATCACCAACTTGCCGAATTCGTCTGCTATTAATATTGCGCTGTGCGATGTTTTATTTATTACGAATTGGAATTTTTCTATTCCTGTAAGTAATTGACAAAATGAGAATGTAGTACAATTATTTACGTAAATACATTTTTTTTAATTAGTTGTAAATTTCGTGACATGTTTCGAGAACTTATTAAAACGAAATAATTTTTTGCTTTCACGACCTTTAACAGATAAAAATAAATGTTAATGTTCTATTTACTTAACTTCAAGCTGATATTGATTATAATAATTTTATTCATGTATTTACTCACTGCTTAGACATAATTATTATCATTGCTTTTTATTATTATTGAATTTTTTTCTACAACCAAATCGAAAAAAAAATCGGAAAACCTTTTTCATTTAAAAAATACATGTACAATAAGAGTAAATTTTAATTTTTGAAAACTTGATTAATTTCAACAGAAAATCCCACAAATATCTCAAAAAAAGCGTTTCAAGGTACAATTTTTTTTTGAAGGATTTTCAGCAACAATTTTAGCGAGTTCATCTGCTTTATCAGAACTTCTATTTGCTACAATTACCTTTTATCCAGTATAAAGTCATTGCCTAGCTTCGGTCGTACTCTGAATCTCTTCTGAAGCCCCCCACTCCACACTTTTTTGTGCACCGGGCACTCAGAAACCTAACAGCTGACCTGCCGCGGACCTGCTGGACTGTGCGTCAATCAGGTCTTGGGTTTTACTGTATTCTTTTTGAGAAGGAAGGAAAGGAATAAATTTTACACCCCCCGGACGTTATCTGTTTTAGAAACGGATCTGCTCGTGCTCCCCCCCCCCACCCCCCGCTCCTGCTACACTAAGTTAAGTGACACGTCATAAAATTGTTAAAACGGTGTTCTCCACAAAAACAACTCGAAGCAGCACTACAAATCAAGTGGAAATACTGTTTCCAGTTCCTTAAATCGCGTGCGGTTGAGTAAAATGTTCAAAACATAAAAACCTTCTGAACAGGCCACGACCGTCCCGAGGGCCACCAATTACACAAAATGAGGTGTAAAAATGCCATTTGACCTCGCTGATGGATGGATGGGAACGACGAGAAAGAAGAAGAAAGAACAACATGCATCAAGCAGAAATACACCGATCCCCGATCCATTGTAGCCCCTCCTCACAACAAGCAAGCTGCTCTGTCGCCATTTTGGACCTACATTTGAAGTACAAAAATCATAGCAGGGTTTTTTTCTGTAAATTGTCAACTACTTTTGTGTGAATTTTATTTATAAAACAAAACCTATAAACAAATTCATTGAAAAGCTGTACTGTATGAAATAAAGCTTCTCAATGCACTTGGGGGCAGGGTTTTTTTTTTTTTTTTTTTTTGTAAATTGTCGGCTACTTTTGTACGAATTTTATTGATGAAACAAAATAGATATACAAATTTAAGCTAATTTTAATGTAACACATAACGTTAGGACAATGCGATGCTTTTTTTTTCTTTCCAAACATGCTAATTTATGCAATTTCTTTCTACATCTGGTTTTGCTGTGTTTTTAAGAAAAACATTTTTTGCTGAAAAAAAAAGCTGATTCTATCTGCTGAGTAGTATTTAGCTTTACTAAACACTTCCATGTTAGTTATCAAACTCATACAAGTGCAGAAGGTTAAAACAATAATAATTAATTAATAATAATGAACCTTTGAATTTTAATTACATTCAGAACTTTTGAAAAGCGAAGTACATATTCACATGTGTTGTACGGGGAAAACAGAGGCCGATCTAGGAATTTTCGTAAGGGGGGGGGGGGTCAAGTTTCAACGGCCAACCATACCTCCTACGCAAAATTATTGCTAAGCAGAAGTCCCTCGTCTTCAAGGGTGATCTGCCCCCCCCCCCCCCGATAGGAACAAAATCCTTGCAAACGCCCCCCCCCCCCTCTAAAATTTTAATGGCGCAACCTGCTCCATGGATCATATTCCCTCAAATTTTCATCAAAACTCAACTGTCCATTTCTTTAGGCATACAGGCTGGTCACATTATCATAAGCTGCGAAATATATGAGATAACAGCTATTAAGTTAGTTGGAAAGAAGTTAATATTGATTCCATGAATTATTTTTTCCTATTCAAAAAATTAAAGTTTTATAATAGTCGTCAAAAAATTCTTGTCACAGGGTGGTCAGCTGATCCTTTGACCCTCCCCTGAATCCGCCCTTGGGGAAAAAGCATGGCCAACGAATTAACTCGCTAATCAATTAGGAATCTCAAAACTCTATTGCATGGGCTCTAGCAGTATATGCATCCGGACTTCCCTTTTTCTGTGCCAATGTTAAGAATTATAGCAGGACCATATCCTTATATATATAATTGCCAATGATCGAGAAACGTTCCTGGCGTCATCAGCAATGAAACTCGTGCCACGGTATGATAATTTGATAAAGTGTTTCGGTAATGCTTGACATGCAGGGAAGGCTTTATTGTGACAAGGCTGAACTAGATCCGGTAACTTAATTGTTTTACTGGCAAAACCGTCATTTTAGGGGAATGAAGAAACGAAAAAGTGGTCAACAATGAACGCTATCTATTGGAGTTTAATGTTAATCCCCCGGAGTTAGGGTTAAACTTTCAACTATCAAAATATCATCAAACAGGCAATGGCTTAGTCCAAATGTAGAAGCAATTTTCACCCGTGATACCTTGACGGGCGATTTTCTAATAACAGAAGAAAACTGAGTTGCGACCAAAAAGGCTCCCCGAACTAAAGGTTTTGGGAGGGGGGGATTCTCAATTTATCGAATGAAATTTCGAATTTTACCGAATGATAAAAGTTATACAAACCTTCATATATTAAGAAATATTAATAATCATTAAAAATCTTTACTAATAATAAAGCTGAAAATCTGTCAGGATCTCTGTGACGCGCATAGCGCCTTCACCGTTCGGCCGATTTTCATGAAATTTGGCACAAAGTTAGTTTGAGGCATAGCGGTGTGCACCTCGAAGCGATTTTTCGGTGTGAACGACCGAAAGTATTCTGTGAATAGTTGGGTGTTTCCACTTTTTAATCTAAAGTCAGTTTTTATGCTTTTTCAATTGGGAGATGAAATAAGTCATATCTCCGGAATACCTACTACGATCTGCATCAATTTTTTTTTTTTTTTTTTTTTTTTGTAGCATATTTAAGTTAATCTCTTGCTATGTAGAAAAAAGTAGAAGGGTGCTTTTTGTTGTTTTGGAAAAAAAAAAGTTTGTTTTGCAGAAAATACAAGTTTTCTATTACTTTAAATCTATTTTAAGCTTAAAAAAAGCCAAAAGTTTTTAAGAACAATTAATACTGGACTGTCAAAGGATTTGTATCAATAGTTAAATGCTAAAAAGTTGTTTACTTTGGAAAAGAATTGTGCAAACAAAAACCCTCCGCTTTAGACTTCGCAAAAAAAAAAAAAAAAAACTTTTGATTGAAAGTGTACTAAGTATAAAGAATAAGAATTTGAAGTATAGTGTAAAAAATATTTCTATCGGCATTTTTTTTTTTTTTTTTTGAGCAAACACGATTGCTTATTGTTCTCATTTGACCGTTTTTGGTGTCCGTGCCTTTTTCAACTTGGACCAGAAGCCTTTGCAGCACCACCGCCCACCGTCCTCTGCTGGAGGCGCGGAGCGGCTGCTCCGGTTTTGAGCTATCCGCTTCTCCTGGTCGGAGGCGTTCATGTCCTACACACACGCACGTTCACACATACACGCACACGACTTCACACACATACACACACACACGCCTACGTGCATACACACAGGTCTACGCGCACACACAACTATGCACAAATAACCGCCCAGGAGGAGAGGCAGACTTGGGGGGGGGGGGGGGACAGGAGCCGTTTCTAGAAACAATAACTCCAGTGAGTAGGGTCGTCTCAGTTCGTGATTGCGAAAAACATAATTTTAATTCAAAATTTCAGAATTCAAATTATTTTTTTTTTTCGACATTAAAAGTTGGGGGGAAAATTACTGTTGAAAACATTTCTTAGCCTAAACTTGCTTGGATTACGTTACACCTGACAATGAACTTCCACACTTACAGTACTCATGCAGTACAACTCTAGATTTCTCTGAAGAAGATTATTTTTGCTGTTTGAAGCATATTTTAAAATCTCTTTGAAACTTATTGATAGAAATCCTGATTTTCTCATCTTTTGATACAAAGGAAATAGTAAGTTTTTTTTATATATATATAAATGCCGTCCGCAGAAGCATGCCTTTCATTTCACATTTTATAATCGACAAAAGCTATGTGTCGATTTATTTTCAAAGCAAAAGAAGAATGATGCGTATTGCATGAGTATTGTAAGAGCGGAAGATCATTGTCAGGTATTACGTAATCCAAACAAGTTTTCGTTATAAAAACTTTTCAATAGTAATTTTTTTTTTTTTTTTATATTTTACTGTCAAAAAAAGGACTAAAAATTCCATTAGAAATATTTCTTTACACTATTCTTCAAAATATTGTTCTTAATATTTAGTACACTTTTAATCAAAAGAAGTTTTTTTTTTTTTTTGGCGAAGTCTGAAACGGAGATTTTCGCACAATTCTTTTCCAAAGTAAACAACTTCTTAGCGATTGACTATTGATACAAATCCTTTGACAGTCCAGTATTAATTGTTCTTAAACGTTTTTGGCCTTTTGTAAGCTTAAAATGGATTCAAAGTAATAGAAAACTTGTATTTTCTGCAAAATAAACTTGAATTTTTTTATTTTAAATCAACAAAAAACAACCTTCTACTTTTTTCTACATAGCAAGAGATTGACTTAAATATGCTACAATAAAAATTTAATGCATATCATAGTAGGTACTCCGGAGATATGACTTATTTAATCTCCCAGTTGAAAAAGCATAAAAACTGACTTTAGATAAAGAGTAGCAACACGGAACTATTCACAGAATACTTTTTGTTATTCACACTGAAGGATAAAAGTATTTGCTTGAAATTGATACCAAATTCAGCTTAATTGGTTGAAAAATAAAGAAATTAGAGAGATTTTCTCAATTCATGCTAAAACAGTGACTCCAAAAAAGGATCAAAAATCAAATTTTTGAAAAAATTCTCCAAACCGTAACTTTAATTCAAAAAATCTAAAAAGAAATATTTTGGGCTTTTTTCATAGATATCTATTCGCAAAAAAAATTATGGACAAAATCCGGGACATGACGGCACATTGCATTAGGCGATTTGACGTGAAATGACCCAATTGTGTTTTTCATATCCAAGCACTGGTACATACTCTTTGATTTAAAGTAGTGCATCTTATGGTTCTGAAACAAAGGTAATATTTTCGAAACACCATTAAATCACACACTTTACCGTCTCCAAAATTAAAATGAATGCCTAGTTAAATTTCGAACTCCGTTTTTCATATCCAAGCACTGGTACACGCTCTCTCTCTTTTTACTTCCTTTTACAAAACAGGAAGTATCGTATTCACGAAAAAATTTTCACACAAAAATCGACCTTAATTTCCATTTTACTCACCCACGAATGAATATTGAGTTTTTTTTTTCGACTCGACCACACGTGGATAAAGAATAATCTAAGAACGTATAGACACGTGAAATATCCATAATGACGATTCCCGAGTTAATTAACAACGAATTTTCTCGTGACGTCTGTATGTACGTATGTATGTGCGTATGTATATCGCATAACTCAAGAACGGTAAGTCCTAGAAAGTTGAAATTTGATACGTAGACTCCTAGTGGGGTCTAGTTGTGCACCTCCCCCTTTGGTTGCATTCGGGTGTTTCTAATGGAGTCTTTTTCCACTTTTTGGGAGGAAATGATTTTTAATTTCGATGTAAACTCAAGTAGTTATTATTTGGCGAGCACTTGGCGATCTATCGCCAGTCCTTTGGTCGCCAAGTTATGCCGCCAACTTGGCGACAAATTTGGCGTTTTTTTTAAAAATCTGTTTCAATTTGGCCACTGTAGGTGATATTTAGAAAGTAAAACTATTGAATCACATTAAAATTGCCAGTAATGGGGAAATGACATTAAATTGGAGTAAAAGGAAGTCATGTGATGCACACATCAGCTCGTTTTTAATGCATTGAAGCAGTGAATCTTATGGTGCTGAAACAAAAATTCATATTTTTAAAAAATGCTTTAATTTCAAAATTCGCAGCCCCTTAAATCCTAGGTCGCCTACCCCAGGAGCAGGGACTGGGTATGGAGGATATGAAATTTTTATGACCTCAGCCCCTCCCATAACAAAATCCTTAATTTGCCACTGCCTCCATGAAAAATTCCTCGCTTTGCCCCTAACGGACAGCAAACACTGTGCCCAAAGATGGCGGAAGTGGTGATCTACCTGCGCGGAAACGTCCGCCACACTAACAGCAGAGAGACAAGTCCACTCTTATTATGTCCTCCCTAATTGACGGATTAAAAGTCATCTGCCGTGGCCCACGGGCGTGGAGACAGAGCCATGTGATTATTTCGGAAGAAACCACCTGCAGAGTCTTGTATGTAATGTACCGGCGATGGACCATAAAGGCCCGCCCTGGGTTTGATACCGCTTCATTTGCAATTCAGATCGAATTGGCGGTAAATCTTTTTTTCCTTTACCCCCTCTGCCTGCGACGACAAACGGTCGTTTCGATTTACCGAAGTCTGTAGAAGCCTTTGGGTGAGATGGAGTAGAGGTTAAATGGGATTTTTCTTTATTTTTTTTTCATATTCGTGATGTCTTTTTAGTCGATATTCAGAATTGATTACATAAAATGTTGCATCGAATATGAGACGTCAGGGATGGAATGCATATTGCTCGGACAAAAGTTGGAGTTTCGCTGCAGCCATTTTCTTGACACTTTATAAAGTGAATACAATAAAGTGCTTAGTTTTAAAATCATTGGACAGATTATTGAACTTTGAAAAACTTTTTCGTTACAAATTCGTTTTGGATTCAGAAAGTTTTCAAGGGGGGCCAAAAAAATTTTATTACTTTCTTTAACTATGTTACTACGTATACTGGTTTAGAAATATTGATCACAAAGGTTTATATCTTCAATTCAGAAACATTTCCGGGGGAGAGCTCCAAATCTTCCTTTCCTCATTAAAACTCAGTTGAGTTTTTTGAACTTCAATATCGAAAAACTATCGGTGGAGAGATCCGCAAAGGAGGGGGCAATACCTCTTCTCCCTCCCTTGCACTATAAATGCCAATTTTCTTCCAGAAAAGCTAGATAGTATCAAAGAAGGAAAATGAAGGAACATATTTAAATAAGAAGACAATGTTTCGTCTATTGTTAGCTATGCAATTTTTAAAACTTTTCGTAAGGAATTTCCAAAATAAAAAGCAGACTCGACATTGCAAGGGAGGATGAGGCATAGGCAAAGGGACGCTCAATATAAATTACACCAAAAAATGCAAAAACCACGCCTACTTACATGAACAAGTACATTAGTTTTCTAAAGCCAGAGGGGCTGGGCCGACGAGCGGATATGTCAGCCTAGTCGGAAACTAGGGGCCCGTCTCTTGAAGGGACCCGGCTAGGAATCATAGTACAGTGCTGGTCAAATTATTAGACTAAGACTGTTTTAAAAGCAAATTCTTTATTGATTACATAACTATAGACACATTAATGAACAGTGAAATAATTATCTAATATTTAGTATGCATTCCCTGGTTCTTGATGAGCATTTTAGTCTTTTTGGCATACTTTTCACAAGGTTTACACCATTTCTCAACTTTTTAAAAAAGGAGGTAAAAAATTGTTTATATTCACTATTATATATACTCACATACACATACTCACTAATTACCTAAATCGAACTTTAAATATGACAGAACACACTAATAAAAAGAGCTAGTGAACTGTTTAAGCTGATTGATGTTATGCTCCTGGTCAGGGCCGCGCCGTCCCTATGTGCAGGGTCGTGCGACGCACGACGGCGCCAGAGCCAAAAAGGCGCCGAGCTCTACCGATCAAAAATGCTCCAAACGAAGGGGAAAAAACTCAAACCAAAAAAGGAAGATTGAATTCTTCATTATACCTAATAGCGGCGATGAAATTATACTGCTCATGAAAACAATTAATCCGTCTCGCTGAGAATCTAAAAGGGGGAAAAAAAATATTGACTTGGGTCTAAACATGCTATTCAAAAGCGCAATCTTTTACACTGAAAACAAGTTTCTTTAATTGATGCATGCATTAGCATTTAGCATGTGGAGCCGTGAATGCTATTTTGGTATGTATATATTACCCAAGGTTGAGCATATACGAGGAGCAAGAAATTTGCTTATCCCTATTTTGGTTCTTGCAGTGAATATCTTGTAAAAGAATTTGTGCAATTATAGTCTTTTTGTGATTTTTAATTCGTATTAATCCCGTTGCTTCGTGTTATCATGCATAAAAAATACGAGAACCACCTTTGCATATTATTTAGATATGCGTAATATTTAGAAATAGTAGGCAAAAATTTAGGTTTTACTTTTCAGTTCCGAAAACTAACGACTTGACCATAATTACTAGATTCTCCTCCCAGCCCTTTTTTATTTCTTTAACTACCTGTGGATTAAATAAAAAAAAAAAAAAAAGCTTTCGAGAGACAATGTATTTGCTTTAGATATTAAATGCTTCGTATGCCTTTTGTAACGGTTCCATATCTTAGAATTTTTGATTTTACTGGAAATGTGTGTGATTTCAGTTTCAGATTTTAAGCGGGAATATCCTCTACTTCAATTTAGAAATCTATTCAGTATTGTGTTGCGATGTTTTGACAGGCATAAAACTTTGAATAATTATTTATCAATTAGAGTTTAGAGAGATATCTAGAGTGGCGCTAAATTTGATATTAAAAAATATTTTCTTTTTCCAAAAACGCATTAGCATATCAAAGGCAGGGTTCGTCAAATCGGGCCCAGCACGAAAAAAACCCGCCCAGGTTTTTCTCGGGCAGGCATGTATGAAAAATCCACTACCTCAGTAAAGTGGGATTTTCACAATTTTCTACATTTTGAAACTTTTTTTTCAGAAACAAATTAAATATTGATCAATACGAAGTCCAGAAATAGACATCTTGCTTTCTGGACAGTATATCAAGTATTATAAATTCAAGTTGCGTAATAGCCGTTTCCCATTTTTTTGAAGTACTTATTAGACTTATTATTGCTTATTTTAATAAGCAATAATAAGTCTAGTAAGTACTTCAAGTAATGTTAATAAGTAAAATTCCAAGTTTTTTTTTTTTTTCTTTAAATTGTTGGGGTAAAATGCTTTGATTCACTGAAACAGGACATCTCTATTTTAACAGCAGCTCAATGCAAGGTTTCCAAGAGAAAAAGTCAGTTTTCAAAAGTCAATTTTGATCGCTCCTCCCTTACATCTACCCTTACTCGAAATAACTTCGAGATATGAAGTGAAAACGTACTGTGCTCCAAAATTAAAAATTTACGGATTGTTTTTTTTTTTTTTTTATAAATTGAATGCTAAACGTATTTTTTTTTCATATTACATTTGTCTACAAAACCTCAACCCAGGTATTAACTATATTTTGCTCGAACCTTAATGCATAAAGGCGCTCAAAAGACATTTGCACGACGGCGCCGATCAGGATTGGCGCGGGCCTGCTCCTGGTAGGTAGATAAACAAAGAACATAAACAAAGCAAACAGTGCTGCCACCTGCAAACATCAAATTATGCTAAAATAACGTAATAATCAGTGTACAGTATGTACTGTACTTTAACAATAAAATAAATAGTATTTTAGTACAATTAGTGTACAAAAAAGAAAAAAAAACTCTTTAGTCTAATAATTTGGCCAGCACTGTAGTTTATATTTGACAAATTTTATGGGTGGAGCGGGGGCCCAGTGACCAAACTGACAAGTGGCTCACCTTGGCTCTCGGCGGCCCTGACCAGCCGCCGTTTTTAATGACTCAAAAAAAAGGGGGAGAGGGGTGTGCGTGCAGCACTCATGTACGCGCCTGTTATAGAGGAAAGGGAAATAGACGAAATATGGCTACTTACCCCTATTAGTGCCTTGGAGTAGGAAAGGAAATACTTTAAATGTTTTCACCCCTAGTCTGTTGATGCAAAGAAGCGTTTTACACAGATCAATGTTTACAATATCGGCAATTTTAACGTGATTCAATGGATAATACTCTAAATAATGCCAAATTGAAACAATATACGAAAAATAATTATTTTCACCAAATTTCTCGCCAATTGACGACGATTAAAGGCTAGGAGATTTATCGCTAAGTGTTCGCCAAATTATAACATCAATTGAATGTGCATTGAAATTAACACTGATTTCCTCCAAAAAGGTGTACAAGACCCCTTTTGGAACATCCGAATGAAATAAAAAGAGGAGTTGCACAACAAGACCCCACTTAGAATCTACATACCAAATTTCAACTTTCTACGGCATACCGTTTTTGAGTTATGCGAGATACGTACATACGCGCATACATACGTACATACAGACGAGAAAATGCGTGATAATTAATTCGGGGATCGTCAAAATACGTATTTCAGACGCATATACGTTCATAGGTACACATGCACATGCGGTTGGGTCGAAAAAACAACTCAACATTCATTCGGGGGTGCGTAAAATGTAAATTTAGGCCGATATTTGCGTGAAATTCTTTTTGCTATTACAATACTTCTTTTACTATGTAAAACTTCCTTTGCCATGTAAAAGGAGGTAATAATAATGTTTTATTTGCAGATTACTGCGTACACGTGTTTCGACGATACAAGGAACGCCGTTTGCAATGAAAAAATGAGCTTATGGAGGAAAAGAATTTAGCTTTTGTCAGGTGTGTTTTCATCCATAAGCTCGCTTCTTTTGCATTGAAAAAGGCGTTCCTTGTTTCACCAAAACACGTGTATGCAGTAGTCTGCGCTTTTTGTGGAATAAAACGCTGTAACTATTTGTTTTGGCGAGTATTGGTTGCAAAAAAGAAAAAAAAAAGCCCCAGAAATTAGGTGTTAGATGGGGGTGGGTGAGACTGAAAGGTTAGTATCGGTCGGGGAAAGTACTGCAAAAGTTAGTATCAGCTGCCAGCCCTCCCCTCTCCTTCCCTCCCACACACAAAAAAAAAACACACCTGGAAAGTTAGCATCGGATTAATTTGTTTGTTAATAAAAAAAGGTCCACGCGGAAATTTACTATCGGTTAGGGTGGGAGAGGGGGAATTAAGCTGCAAATTTAGTGTCGGTTGTCAGCCCCATCCCCCCCCCCCAAAAAAAAAAACCATGGAAAGTTTTTTTTTAAAAAGAGGTCCACCTGGAAAATTAATACTAGTTAGGGGGGGAGGGGGTATAAAGCTGCAAGGTTAGTATAAGTTGTAGAAAAATATTCGGAAAGTTCGTACCGGTTGGGGTGTGGGGGACTGGAAAATTAGTATCAGTAACAAAAATTAAAAAAACAAAAAAAGCAGTAGTAGCAAAAACTCAAAGACACTCTTTTGATTCTTTCTAGAAGTTTTAAAATATTTTTTAGAGTATTAGCATATTAAAAACAGACTCCCAGTTAGAAAAAATGACTTCAACATACTAAGTTCCAGACCGGAACCTTAAACCTTAATGCATTCCATCTTCGAGCTTTTCAAAAGCTAGATACAGGATGTAGGGGGGGGGGGGGGAATTGCGGTACCTCATTTCCATACATCATATCTGCATAAAAATTTGTATGTAGAATGTATAACTTTTAAGAGAAAAAAAAAGTGGGGAGAGAGAAAAAATTCCAAAGCCGAGTCTGGATTGAAACGATGATCGATCGAAATCAGATGATCGATAATATTACCTACAGATTTCTAAGTGCATATTTTCTCGTCAATGTCATTCATGTCCTCTTCCAAGATTGAAGTTAAGTCAAGTTCTGCATTAAATTATATTTATGAAAAAACAGCTGGAATTATATTTTTTGTTAAAAAGGAGTTACCACATCGAAATGGGATTGTTTCCTTCAGTCAAAAGTACTACTTTTAGTCATTGAAGTTGATAAAATGAGTAAAAATATAATAACAATATGGACCCAGAAAATACTTTCATTTTTCCAACAGTTATTTTTTAATTAATTTTTTTAAATGTCCGATTTTTCAAACAAGGCGTGGTCTTTATGACGTCACAAACTATGAGCTTTGCCGCGTATTCCACTGGCGCATTGAATGCTGTCTACCGCGTTTCCACGTTATGATAATCAAGAAGCGAATTAAATAATTGCGCTCTGCGCTTGCTATCAACCATATCGTTGCCAGTACACGTGAGTAATGATGCGAATTAAATATTGCGCTCAGCGTTTATAGCAACGGTGAATGGCAGTTCATCATTTGTGATGTCATACGCAGAAGCGTAGACAATGAAAATGCACCGATTAATATATATATATATTTAATATTGAGCTTTGTCAAATTATTTAAAAAATGACCAGGTCCTATATGTTTTTAAGCATGCTCCTTCAGAAAAAAAAACTTTTAAAATTTCGGAAACGACCCCATTCTCCAGAACCTTTGAATATTAGTTATAATTTAGTAGAAAACAACATTATATTTCGAATGAATAAATCAAAGTTGTGATAATAAGTATCATGACTTCCCCGGTTCCAGAAACAGCACGACCCTGCAACAAGCGTCGCAAATTATTCTATTTATTAATTGGGGTTGAAAAAAAACTTAGAATTTAAAAGAAAAAACATCTTATATTTCAGCTAATGAATTTTTGTACCGGATTTTCTGGGCTATAATCCATAGGTAGCATATACTTGTATTAGCATCTTATTTTTAAGCATTACAAGTACTTAAATATTGCGATTAATTTAAAATTGATTTATTTTGCAGACTATTTTTGGGGGGAGAGGAGTAATCTGTTTTGCAGACTGCTGATTTTTTTTTTTTTATCGGGATGGTTTTTTGAAATTTTAATTTATAAAATCGCATTTCGCGTTTGTTTGTGCAGAAATAGTTATATACTATTATCAAGTAGCCACCAGAAAAATTTATGAAAATCATATACTGAACGTTTATGTATTATAAGTCAGTAAATCGAAAATCGGTAACTACCAGTTTTTTGTAATTGTCTTTTATGTCCTTATTTGATTTGGTTCAACGGCGTTTAGTCTGGACGTTAATCCTGCAAACATTTAATGCTCGGTTTAAATTAAGTGTTTTCATTTTAATAATGCAACGTTTTGTCTGTTTACGTGATACGATAAGTGGCAGATAAAAAATGGAAGGAAAAGAAGAGACTAATAGAACATGAACCACAGGAAAAAAGAACAGAAGATGAGAGATCAAAAAAGAAAACGATGTTTTCAAGGTATCGGAGGTAGCCCGAAAGATGTCCAACTCTGAAAAAATCCAATTTCTGGACTATCTATAGATACTGTTTGACCAAGGATTGCAGGTAATTTGGCAATCTGCCAAGTAAAGACGATTCCATCTGAATGAATTTAGCAGGGGAAAAGGGAAAATAACGATGGGATTTTGATGCAATCGTTTTATAAAGTCACTAGTGCCCAGGGGCGGCAAATAGGGGGGTCAAGAGGGGCGGTCGCACCCCCAAATTTTTTGAGCAGAATGATAAAATATGGGTGAATTCAATTTATGTGAATCGGAAATCAATGTTCATTTAAAAAAAAATCTTGCTGGTTCTCAGTAACTATTTGATGAAACTCAACACATTTTCTAGCAGGAAAAAGTGTTTTTCGTTATTTGTATGATGACTTAGAAATTCATGAAGTATTTTCCGGCCTTTTCAGAACACAGAAAACTGATAGAGAACCATGGTTAATTTTAACTAAAGAAGACATTTCCTCATATAGGCTAAATATTTCATACTTCTGTGCCCAGTATGGTGTGTCCAATATGAGAGGCTCGTGCAAAGTGGTGTGGCTGCAAGGTTTTCGCAAGAAAATTCCTTGATATTTTACATTCACATTTACACTCATTTTTTAAGTGTATATTTATTTAATGAGTGTTCATCGCTTTCTTCTGCTAGAAACACGTTTCAGCTGCTCAATGCATTATATGCTTTCATAGAAACTCCTTAAAAATGTATGTGATTATTGAAAATATATATATATATATCAGCAAATACCTTTTATTGGGCTCTATAATTATGCAATCTCGAAGTGACACAAGATGGTCTTCAAGAGTTAAAACCATAAAAAGATTTCTTTATAACTTCAAAGCAGCGATTTGACGACTGGAAGAATGATTGCATAACGATTCTTTCAATGGTGAAAACCTCATGCCCTTTTTCATGTATGACTTCGTTTGAATTTTTATTCAATTTGTTTGTATTGAAGAAAGTTTTTGAGAAATGCTTTACTCTATCAAAACATCTTGAATACGCTACGCTTAATTTTAGGGCTATTCAAACCACAGTTCAATCTACAATTAAAACTGAAAATGGATTTTACATGGATGTATATTTCAATCAATCGTGAAACTTTTCGAAAAAATTCTTCCTCCGAGCCACTTTTAAAAAGGCGCAAAAAATAATAATAATAATAAATAAATAAATAAAAAAGACAAAAATTTACATGATGATGTGAAGTCAAACATTGAGTTTTCAATATTTTGTATGAAGTAATAGATTCAGTTTCGAATGAAATTAACACAAGATTTGATGATAATTATTTTTCTGTATGGTTGGCTCTATATTATCAGGATTGGATTTTGAAAACGAAAAATAAAATGTTTCAATTATAAGTAAAAATTTTAGCATGAGGCAGGAAAAATTAAAGCAATATACCTAAAAACTAGTTATCACAACCAGAGACTGCAGTTTGCCCTTGTAATGGATTCATCAGTCTGGAATAGTGAATAGCAGAGCTGGAGGCAGATGACGTCTCATTGAAGCTGAGAGCGCTCAGGAGACTAGATTATTCAATGATGAAAAATTAAGCTCCTCACAATTTTTGAAGCTCTCTGGGTGATTTTGAAGAGCAAGATATAAAAAGCGTTTTCATACATAACTTTGTTACTTTAATTGTTTTTTAACTATTTCAATTAGCTCAGCTAGTAGAGAAAGATTTTTTTGTCTCAGGAGATTAAAGACTTATTTTCGAAGCACAATGGGCAAAAAAAAAAAAAAAACTATTTGGCTATAGTGGCAAAACAGCACGGCAGTGGGCACTAACAGATTAGTAACAGGATTCCCTGCTCTTCCGAATTTCAAAAATCGTGCACTAAAACTTTTCCAAAAGGTATAAAAACTTTAGTATCGAGATTTTTTGTACAATAACTTATTAGAAAGTGAATCCAAATTTTATTTGTTTCTAAACACTAATTTTTATTCATATTAAACCGATTTTTTGACCACTTCTTGTTAGCTAATGTGTGTTTGGGACCGCACTGTGGTAATACATATTAAAGAAACTCGACCCCCCAAATGAAACGCTGAAATGCCGCCCCTGCTAGTGCCTTATTCATTTATTGCATTCTCAAAAATAAAATAAGGGGAAACAAAAATACTTACCATGGAAACAACAAAAACAAAATAAAATGTTTTCATTTTGTTCAGGAACGTAAAAGCAAAATGGTAAATTGTAAACTTTGTTGTGAATAAGTAAATCAATTAAGTTTTGCAGTGAGAATATAGATCGAATATACTTTAGATTTAAAAAATGTTGCTGTGAGCAAGTTTTCATTTTTACAAAGCTAAGGTTAAATAATAGAGATGAAAAAGTGCACATTTGAAACAAACCAACACCCCCTATAAACTAATAGATACGTGAATTTCCGCCTATAAGCGGGATATTAGCCTTTCCATGTAATCGATGGTCAGACAGTAAATACTCCGGCAAATTACAATGCTTGCAATTTATGAAGTTTTTAGAAATTGCAGATATATCTACAAAGCTTCACGAACTGTTGAAAAGAACGACTACCTTAAGCCTTGGTTTCCTAGGAGCGAACATGCCGATCGTCGGCGTCGCTCCTCGCCGAGGCGAAAACTTGATTCTTCTGCGCATGCGCACCCGAGCTAAATCGACGTCGTGAATGGCCACGCCGGAATCTACTTGACTTTGATTTCAGCGTCACGGCGAGGAGCGACGTCGAAAATCGGCGATTCGCTTAGTCTAGGAAAAAAGTGCTTTAGTGATGAACTTCTCACACCTACGCTGTAAACAGCGGTGCACGTTGGCAAATGCTTCAGCGCTTTTAGCCATCAGGACCTGATTTGCTATATGAGGAGCAGGGACGCCCCGAGGTTAAATTTTTTAGAGGGCGGAAACTCTCATAAGAGTAAAGATGCAAATAAAATATTATGATCCGTGAATGGCATTTCATCATTTGTGATGTCATCGGCAGAAGTGTAAACAATGAAAGCGCACCTATTAAATTAATTTTTTTTAAATATTAAACTTAGTCAAATTATTTAAAAAATGGCCAGATCTTATGTTTTTAAGCATGGTCTTTCAGAAAAAAAAAATACTTTTAAAATTTTGGAAACGACCCAATTGTGAATAGTTATCATGTATAAGTTGCCCGAGTGCAGGCCCGTCACTGAGGGGGGTTGGATGGGGGCAATTGTCAATTGCCTCCCCCGGTTTTGAATAATAATCTTGTTCGGAGTCTTTGTTGTTGCGCATTGGGTATGCACTAGTGATGTTCCGGATATCCGTATCCGCGGATATCCGAGGGAAAATAAAGATCTGTATCCGTTACTTTTTTGACGGATCTTAAACAAATCATCTCTATTTTAAAAAATTTTAAATATTTGAATAAAAGACTCTTCAATTCCGTTTAAATTAGATTTTATTGACTATTGAAATTATAAGGTATCATTTCAGAAGCCAATTTGTACCTCCCCCCCCCCCCCGTCGCAAAAAGGAAGGGGAAATAAGTTTTAAAAGTGTGTATCAGTGTGTCTTTTTGTGGCATCGTAGCTCAAACAGATGAACCGATTTTGATAGTTCATTTTTCGTTCAAAAGGTGACTTGATCAAAAGTGTTCTTAGCTTGGCTTCGTTTTTGTAGAACTTTAATTACCGGAAATATTAATTAAAAACCAATTTAACGTTTTTTACAATTATGGTAGCAAAAATTTACCCGTACGTTAAAAATGTTGGCACTCATTGAAAGAACGAAGTCTTTTTACGCGTGTTTGGTAGCGATTTCATAGTCGGAAGATAAGGAGAAAAAGCTCAATGATTTAAAATTTTTACCTGTTGTCAGCTCACATTTGTTAACAAATGTGTGTTCTGACCCGCGAAATTCATCTTAATATGAGATCGGCTCTCTGGGACATGTTTTTTTTTTTTTAAATATTTAATTTAATATTAGTTTTCGTTATTGATTTGGGGTTTCTGTTATTCTTCATTTTTGTTTTTCTCGGCATCCTTTAAAAAAGTGAGACTAAATTCTCTATTTACTGTTTGTAAAGGCTCTGTATTTCGTCGGTCGGAGAAGTTCGGTAGAATGGGTCAGCGCTGCATTTATGCTGAAATAAAATGGGAAAATTTGTAGCCTGTCCAGTAGCAGCTTTACACTCTTGCTCCTGTACCCTACATCTAACGAGTAAACTAGAAATAATTTTTCACATTTCATTTAAGCATTGATGCAGCGCTGACCCATTCCTTCCAACTCTCCCTCAATTTTAACGGAGATTTCTTTAAAGAGTAAATCATAGTCTTGAATATATTTTTGCCGCAGTTGACATTTTTGGAAGAAACTGCCATTATTCTGACGGGAATACCTTCCGTAACAAATTTTACACTTGGATAGTTGAATTGGGTAAAAAAAAAAAAATTTGAGATCCGCATCCGTATTCGCGGATCTTGACACCAATGATCCGGATCCGTATCCGCGGATCTATTTTTTTAACGATCCGGCACATCACTAGTATGCACCCCTCCCCCTCTGTGGAAATACTCGAAATGACGGGAATGCCTGTCTGATACAAAGGTTTATCATATTACTTTTTTACACGCGTAGCGAACTACAGCCTGTCGCCATGCATGTGCAATTGTAAAGGTATGAGCGTTCGCAACTCTGCAACATTTGCATAACTTCAGCCCCTCCCCCCCCCCCCCCTCCTATGCAGATGCGTCCAGCCTATTTTCTCAAAATTATTTCTGAATTGAGCCCTGTTTGTACTTCAGCATTCGATCAAGATATATTCCAAAAAGACATTGACCCAGTGAAAGCGAAGGAATGTAAGTGCCAAAATTAAAATTTTGGAGATGAGCATAGTACAAATGGTAGGTGATCCTCTCCTCTGTTTTGTGGCACGAGATGGAACTAGTAGCTCTAGTAGGTGCTGCAATACAGCATGATTTAGAAAAACATTTCAATGAAAGTCTACCAAAGGCGTTTACTCAAAATTTGAAAATGTGCTCTTACGTCTCTTTGCCTCATATTGTTGTCATTTATAGCAATTTTTATGCTCTCACCCCCCCCCCCCCCCGCCCACTCCTATTTTGCAGCGTTTTTTAGTGGACAAAATAAAGGATTTTTTTTAGAACTAGACATTTTTTGGTCATCTTCCAACGACTTGAGAGCAACTGACGATTGACTAGGGTGGAAAGTCGATTAAAAGGAATATCCAACAAAAGCAAGAAGAAGATAAAACGAAATTTTGAGCGGGGAACTAATAAAATCCAAACTGCTCCGACTGCGACTCCCATTTGGCTCCGTACCAGTGCCGTTATTCAAATACAAAAGCAAACTAGTTTTATGATTCCAAAATGCGGGATGGGAGTTGGGGAGAGGCCAAAAAAAGCATCCCACCCGCCTATCGATCCATTTGGAAAGCGTAAGTAAATATTAGTTTGTGTCGCGTGACCAGATGAGGAAAGAAAAAACTTTCAGACGTCTCTTTAAAAGTTGATCGAAGGAGGCAGTTCGAGTTGCGGTTCAATTAAAACTGAGAATGAGTGAAAACAGTGGCGCAGCAAAGTGTTAATAGTTCAAAATATAGTCCTTTTTCAATTAAAATGTTAATATTCTTTCATGCGAAGTCCATTTCCATTTCACTGAATTTAAACGATTACTAATTAAGTATCCTTTGTACATTATTTGTGACTAGTGGTACGTGCATGGCTTTGCCAGTAGTAGAAAATTAAAAGGCGATTTGGTTCGCATGTATATTTACAAATAATGGATGATGAATTTCTGGCCAATTTGAGATGTCCATTTGCTCGCCCATGTTACAGTTCCACGTTATGATAGTTTGGTAATTTACTCGTTCACGTTGTGATAATTTGCTCGGTAAAATGTTCTCAAAATTGGAATAGAAAAAGAACAAAATTGAATTTTCGAAAAAATCGCTTCGAGGTGTACATCCCCATGCTACAAACGTATTTTGTGCCAAATTTCATGGAAATCCGCCGAACGGTCTAGGCGCTATGCGCGTCACAGAGATCTTGACAGACAGAGATCCAGACATACACATATTCAGACAGAGAGACTTTCAGCTTTATTATTAGTAAAGATAACTCGGATTATATGCGCTAAAAAATCATGAAAATATGCACGCATTTAAATGCACAAAAAGTACCTAAAATTTGCACTAGAAACTAAAAAAATCCACAGGAATAATTTTTCAATCATACCAAGAAAATTTTCACCATCTGAATAATTTTAAAAAAATATTCGTTACTTTTGCATTTTGCTACTAAGGTGATAAGTGCATATTAAAGCAATTATTTACACTGAAAATGATATGTCCATTTTTTACTTTTGTCGTAATGAATTACAATATGTTCTTGAAGGCTTATTTTTGTTAGAGATCTTTTTTTTTTATTTCAAATATAAAGATGAAAATATCTTTTCAACTCTTACAGAATCTCTTTAAAGTATGTAAAACTAAAAATTGAAAAGCAGGCGAAAAGCTCATGCATTTATTTAGAAAAAATCCGCTTTTATGCATCTATATGCACCAACGTAAAAAGAGGATAAAAAAATGTAATTGTATATGCACATATATGCGTTTGCATATAATCCAGGCTCTATTAATTATTAAGTTGCTAATAATGTACATGATGCCCGCACGTACATAAAGGTTAAAAAAAATGCATTCACTGAAAATTTTTTCGTCACTTGTACGAAGTAAAAGAATATTGTATTCACAAAATCTCCCCTCTCAAAATTCAGCCTAAATATCCATTTTGATCACAGTTAATTTTTTTTTTTTTTTTTTTTTTTTTTTTTTTTTTTTTTTTTTTTTTTTTGCGACTAACTTTTTCATCAGGTTTAAACTTCTAGATACACAGATTCATCAAAAACTCCATTTTGACCAACCCCACTGGGATCGTTTCCAAAATTTTAAAAGCATTTTTGGGAAAGAGCATGTTTAAAACATGGGATCTGACCATTTTTTAAGTAATTTGTTTAAGTTTAATATTTTAAAAAAATTATACTTAAATCGGTGCGCTTTCATTGTTTATGTTTTCTGCCGATGACATCACAAATGATGAAATGCCATTCAGTGTTGCCATTCACAGAACAAAGTATTTAATTCGCATCTTTACTCACGTGTATTGGCAACGATATGGTTGATAGCAAGCGTCGAGCGCAATTTTAATTCGCTTCTTGATTATCATAACGTGGAAACGCGATAGAAAGATGCGCCAAAGAGCATCATTGTGACGTCATCAAGACCACGCCTTGTTTGAAAAATCGGCCTTTAAAAAAAAATTTATTAAAAAAATACTGTTGGGAAAATGAAAGTATTTTCTGGGTCCATAATATTATTATTATTTTTTTTTTTGGCTTATTCTATCAATTTCAGTGACAAAAAGTACTACTTTTGACTGAAGTAAACAACCTCATTCTTTCGAAGAGTTCTGTCGTGGAGACTATATGTGCATACGCGTATGTATCTCACACAACTCAAAAACTGTTGGTCGCAGAAGGTTCAAATTTCGTATTTAGGATCCGTTCACCATCAATAAAAGCGTGTCTCTCTTCTTCGCTGCAATGGATCATTCATCCCAATGTGTTTTGCATTTCTGCATTTGTAGGTAAACTGAAATGACATCCATAAATTGGCTATATTTTGACGCTATATCGCCAAGTTGGCAACAAATGAAGAGCAAAACAAGAGATGCCAAATCCAGAATCAGTTTTGCCATAGTTGATGAGATTTCCAAAGAACTCAATGCTTAATATTGTCGAAGTTTCAATCGTCAATTTTTATAAAACATCTTTCCTGCATCGGTTCCAAATAAACTGGGTAATGTAAGTATTTTAAATTTTTTTCTCCTCAGTCTAAGGTAGGATTGGTTGGGGTAAGTAAGACCCCTTTTGAGAATGGTTCGCTCTTGAAACCTCATAGTACAAATGATTTGAAACAAAAAAGATTAAACTTATTGTCTTATTTTACTTGGACATTATTAATAAACAAAAGTTCATCATTACTTTCTAAAATAATGCTTTAAATATCTTAACGATTATATATTTTTAAAAACCGGATTGGTGTCCCATTTACCCCATAGTATGGGGAAGTGGGTCACCCTATTTCTTTTAAATTTAAATGAAGCATATCTATAAAAGGGGGTAAGGGGGTCTTACATGATAAAGTATGTAAATTTATAGTGTAGACTCTTTTTGAGCAATCACGATTGCTTATTGTCCTCACTTGACCGTCCTTGACGTTGTGGTTCCTTTTTCAGCTTGGACCAGGGGCCTCTGCAGCACCACCCCCCACCGTCCTCTGCAGGCGGCGCGACTGCTCTGGTCCTGAGCTATCCACTTCTCCTGGTCGGAGGCGTCCCTGTCCTACACACACGCACGCTCAAACACACATACACGACTTCACACACATACACTCACACATGCCTACGTGCATACACACAGGTCTACGCACACACAAGCCTACACACTTACACACACAACTATGCACACGTAAACGTTCAGGAGGAGAGGCATGTTTGGGGGACAGGAGCCGTTTCTGTAAACAATAACTCCAATGAATAAGGTCCTTTCGCAGCTCGTGATTGCGAAAAACATAATTTGAATTCAAAATTTCATAATTCTTTTTTTTTTTTTTTTTTTTGTAAAAGCATTTATTTATTAGATATTTTCTGTCTTTTAAATCTGTATCACGAAAAATTTTAAAACGAAAAACAAAACGATTTCATTTGTGAAATTTATTGAAAGCCTATAGAAAACATTTTACTTTTGTTTATAAAGGTGTGTTTAATGAACGTAATACAGTTGAATAAGATCAATTTGAGTAAATTTGACAAAACTATAAGTTGAAAAAGAAATTGGAAACACTAAATGACTGCGTCTATGTAAAGTTAGCTAACAAAGAACCACTATCGTTTCATCCTTAGTAATTATTCCAACATCATCTGCACTATGCCAATAAAAATGTCACTATTTCTATTCGTTCTTGCCTCCTCTTAAACACTTATTAATAATATTTTATACGAAAATTCTTGCTGCTGTATGAACTCTAAGTTAAATTATACGTAAAAAATTAATAATCACAAAAATAATAATAATAACTAACCTGGAAACACTTCTTTCAAAAATGTTGCTTAAACTCACAAAAAAAAAAAAAAAATAACTAACTGTATGACTTAGAAAAAAATTCCACGAATCCCAAATATGTGCAAAACCAATCACTGTGATAAAATTTAATATGATCGTTGATCAGTGCAAAAAGTGCAAAAAAGTTTGAAAACTTTATCCGTATTGTCAGTTTTAGGGGACCCCAACTAACTCAACGTTTTTATTGTACTTTTGCTATTTTCACATGTTTCATATATTTGTAAATATTAGACGTCAAATTCATTTAGGTTAAAAGTACTATTCTCTATATTCATTATACTTCATCGCGTAGAAAACTGTCTAAACATTTCTGAGGAAAAAAAAAGGTAATCATGAATTTAAGAAATAATGGCTTCGCTATTATTTGATGTTAATAAGAAAATAACAGAAAACAAGAATTCAAGCAAATCATGATAAATTGTTGCTAAAAATTCGATTGGTATTTTTAAAAAAAAGTTTAAAAGCATGAAACTTACAACTGATTGATGACACATGTGTTTCGGGGTTTTCAAGAATCTGCATACTGAGCAAAAGAAAAACTGATAGGTTAAATCCCCTTTCCCTTAAAAATATTTTTTCTGCGTACTCCCCATTTTGGTTCTGGACTACAGAGTTTTTCGGGGAGCTCCCCAATACCATTAATCAGAGGTGCCCAACCTTTTTCTGCCCGAGGGCCGCACCTTATATTAAAATATCTGCATACCAGGACCAGGGGTGGGATGTCCAGGGGACCGGTGGGAGGTCACGGCAGGTCAGTCTGACCTCCAAAAAGGACTTATTCGGCAAAATCATCATTCTGCGAGTTTGGAATTCTATTTCTGCCCTCCCAAAAATTTAAGTTCATGGTGCCCCTGGTCAAAACAAAAATATTATAAAAATATAAAATTTCAAAAATTTTCGTTATTCTCTAAATAACATGGGAAAGAAAAGGAAAAAGGAACGAAAACTACAGACCAATAGTTGTTGACGAATAGTTAATTTGATGCTTATTTTATTAAATTATTATTTTTATTTATTTATTTATTTTTTTCAGAAACCATTCACTGAATATTTGGCTCCAAATTTGTGGCATTGTCACTAACCATGCTTCTTGGTTTGTGACATTAGACACAACAACGGGCCACACAGATCAACTTCGCGGGCCGTAGGTTGGGCACCACTGCCATTCATATTATATTTTGAAATAACTTCTTAGAAAACAAGAAAAAAAAAACCTAGATGACACATGGATGAAAGAGTTACAAAAGACAAGCCATTTTCCTAAAAAATATTCATTCCATTTTCTTTTCTATATCTGGAATACTCCCCCCCCCCCTCCCTTCCAGATATAATTGTAAATTATTTCCAATACTATGACAAATGTTTTCTGAAATAACTTCTCCCAGAAGAAGAAAAAAAAACAGAATCCTCACTAGTTACAACTCAAAAATTTCTTCCAAAAATACATACATATAAAACTGTCTACAAGGTGGAAAGTCCACTTCAACAATATCTGCCACAAATGATATCATCAAAGGTGGATCAATATTTACGTGAGTGTAGATATATGAGTCATTGGTGGTGGACGCTGGTCCAACAATAAGTGGACAATTTCCTCACTTTTTTTTCCCAGACGAAAGCAATCGATTTTTGGTTTCATCCAATAAGAATTACACGTTCTTAACACCATTCATCACACACACAATGTCAAAGCTTGGAATAGCAACGATTTTCAATTTTGCGCTCGCACTTCTCGGAAAACGTTTTCTGGCGCGCGTTTCTAGGAAGTGTTACTTATGAAAATGAGTTTCTTGGAGTAGGGGGTGTGAGTCAGAGTTTAACGAAACCAGGGGAAATCCGATTAGTTTAAAATTCCAGGTATAAGAGGTTTTTCATGCCAAAGTATTCTGAGTAATAGAATTCAAAGAAATCTCGTAACGTTATTACAACACTCTTTTCCCTTTAAAATATTCGCTCCTTTTTTTTTCTTTTTGTGGAATATTCTGAGTTGTTCATGGAGCGCCCCAATACAATAAATAGAATAAATAATAATTTTGAAAATAACTTCTTAAAAGGAAAAAAAAAGCGAACGAGATTATGAGATTATGGGTGAAAAAGCTACAAAAAAGACAAACCATTTTTCTCTTAAAAATATTCATTCTATTTCCTTTTTTTTTTTTTTTTTCCCTGGATATCCAGAGTTATTCATGGAGCGTCCAAATACAATAAATAATAAATTTAGAAATTACTTCCTAGAAGGAAAGAAAAAAAAAATCAAACAAGATTATGGGTGAAAGAGCTACAAAAGACAAACCATTTTCCCTTAAAAATATTCATTCTATTTTCCTTTTTTATTTCTTTTTTTTTTCCTAGATATCCAGAGTTATTCATGGAGCGCCCAAATACAATAAACAATAACTTCAGAAATTAATTCTTAGAAGGAAAGAAAAAAAAAAATCAAATCAGATTATGGGTGAAAGATTTACAAAGGACCAACCATTTTCCCTTAAAAGTATTCATTCTATTTTTTTTCCTGGGTATCCAGAGTTATTCATGGAGCGTCCAAATACAATAAAAAATAAATTCAGAAATTACTTCTTAGAAGGAAAGAAAAAAATCAAATCAGATTATGGGTGAAAGATCTACAAAAGACAAACCATTTTCCCTTAAAAATATTCATTCTATTTTCCTTTTTTTTTCTTTTTTTTTCCCTGGATATCCAGAGTTATTCATGGAGCGCCCAAATACAATAAATAATAACTTTAGAAATTACTTCTTAGAAGGAAAGAAAAAAAAAATCAAATGAGATTATGGGTGAAAGAGCTACAAAAGACAAACCATTTTCCCTTAAAATATTCATTCCATTTTCCTTTTTTTCTTTCTTCTGGAATGCCCAGAGTTATTCATGGGTAATCCAGAAAATAAATCGATTGTCCAAATTTTAATATTTACAATAAATAATAATTTTTGCCCAAATGCAATAAATTGAAAATAACTTCTTAAAAGAAAGAAAAAAACTAAGCCAAGCGAAATCCTTTTAAAACTCCGGGTATAAGCGGTAATTTATGCCAAAGTATTCTAAGTAGTAGAATTCTAAGAACTCTCGTAACGTTACTACTGCATTCTGTGTGGGGGAAAAAGTGGTGGGGTTAATCCCTCTGAGCCCTTAGTTTCAAGCTGTATTACTATTTCTAGGATAGTAAATTGGAATTTTGCATTACAACAGGTTTTCCCTTGTCTTTGCTAAATACTGACTCAACCTCAATCCCCCTACCTCAACTCTCGTGAAACTTTTCATGCATAACGATTCAGAGAAATGTGCATTTGAAAACAGTTTTCAAGGTATGCAAACACTAGCGTAGCCAGAAATACTTTCTGGAGGGGGTTTCTGGATCAAAAATACCTTCTGGAGGGTTTTTTTTTTTTAAATCAAAAATACCTTCTGAAGGGGTTTTTTTATGAAAAATAAATTCTGGAGTTTTTTTTTTTTTTTTGATGAAAAAAACCTCTGGAAGGGGTTTTTGATCAAAAATACCTTCTTAAGGGGTTTTCTTTTTTGATCAAAACAGCTCTTTCATATGCATAAACTACTGCATTAGAGTTTGCATTTACGTTAAATCCAATGGCTCTGGGGGGTGTTTTCACCCCCCCCCCCTTCACTGCGCCACTGTATGCGAACGTAAAATATAATAAGCCCTGTTATGAAGAAGCCTCCCTACATCTCCTCCTAAAAAATTCTGGTTGCCTTGGTTAATCCATGTTTAACGCTTGGTGTCGAATTGTTCACTCTAATAGCACTCTAGTAGAAGAACTCCCCCATTTAGAAAACATGGGTGCCCCAACTCCCTATCCCCTCCTTGGCAGAGCGTGCTGGGAGAAACTTCCATTTTTGTCAATACATACATAGGAATAAGTTTTAAACATTTTTTTTTTTTTTCCATCCTTGGCCACTCCTTCGTCCGGGCCCATTGCTGTGGCAACAATTAAAAGCTAGAAGTTTAAAATTCCAGGAATTAACCGCAAAAACATACGTAAAAATATCACATTCGAGGAAATAAACTGAACATATCGTCGCCTCAAAGCAACAGTTGGATATCTTACTGTTATTCTCGGGATTACAAGTCTTCTTGTTGCTCTGAGGAAACGATATCTCAGTATCTTAAATGTGGTTGTATATTCCTCATATTAATCCACAATTTGCGTAGGATCTTTGCCAAATTTGTCACAGAGGTCCTTTAATGCTCAAGAGTTCGAATAGGGGGTTTTCCTTATTCAAATCCACTGTTTGCGTCAGATCTTTGCCAAATTCGGCACAGAGGTTCTTTGATGCTCAGAAATTCACTTAGGGAGGTTTTTGCCAGAAAACCCGTAAAACAGAACGTTCACGGCTGAATTTTTTGATAAAAAAAAATCCAAAGAGGTCTAAATTGAAATGTTGAGTCATAAAATTGCTCTTTTCTACACGTAGAACGGGAAATTCTACTTCTTTTTTTCTCTTTCTCTCTTTTATTTTAGCCTGATAGTGGAGCGTGCGTCAATTGGCACAACTTTTAATTTCGAGGTAGACCGTGCAACGCCGAGCAACGGAGTTGCTTATTAGACTTAATTTCGGTCGACATACAGATGGTTATGGTTTCGAAGCAAAGAGTCCCCCCTAGCCCCAGTCCTCAGGTTAAAACCAAGCGAAAAGTAAAAAAGTATTTCCCTAGTCCGGCTTTTTTTTTTTCCTTATAATTTTAAGATACAGCTCTTTAATCTGATGCCACCCCCAGGCTACGGTCCAAGTCCGTTCGAAATCTGCTGTCAAAATCCAATTTTTTAGAAATACAATCAAACTAAGAATGTTTTGTCTCCTGTAAAAATTAAAAAAAATGAGTTGAACTAGCTTGAATCCTAAACGAGTCAAATAAGTCTAATAATAACTCTGTCATCAAGTCAAATCTTTAAAAAATAATAATAAAAGAAATAAAACTAGTTGCTCATACACCAAGCTTGCAAATAGATAGATTAACTTGTCCACATTTTTGCCACCTGAAATCCATTCTTCGAAATCGGCGGTTTTGAAAGAAAATTCGTGGTACAGTTGTTTGCTCAAAAGACATAAAAATATCAGTGAATAGAAATAAATTTGTGTTTTTGGAACAAGTCCACGGAAAACAAGGCATGGTTTTCACATGAAAATTACACCATACACGTATTTTGGAATTACGAGGAACAATTTCTTCAGTGGTGTTTTGCGAGAAAAACATTTCAAGAATGTTTTTACTTTGCTTAGAGCCCCACACACTCGCTTAGTTAAACTCTGTTTGCCAGCGACTGACGCTGCTGACAGGTCCTTAAAAAAATTACGCATGCACACAAAGGTTCAAGGTCAGCTCATTCCTCATGCAAGCTCGCTTGATTCATATACATAGGGTTTTCCCAAATTAATAAATCTATATAAGTGAAACAAAGAATATATATGTATGTGTGTGTATGTTCACTATGCAGTTTACGTCGGAAATCTACCAAACTTGGCCGAGAGGTACTTGAGCACCCGAGAAGGAACGTAGGGGGTTATTGAACTTTTAAAAAGCAACGAACTGTTCGAATTTTAATTTTACGACCTGAAAATAACACTTTTTACTATAAATAATTTTCCGATGTCTTGATTTCAGTCTCATTCGAAAGCTCACGAAAAATATTCCTGAGAAGTGGATTTACTTCCTTCGGGTTTCAAAATCACCAAGGCTGTAAAATCACTAAGAGAAAAAAATTTGAGTGTTTTTAAGTGTAGGAAGGAATATCAATATTAAATCGAAGATTTATCGTTTACCGCGAGCTCAGTTTTAATTGGCGTGAATAAAATCATTGAGAAAAAATATCTGTTGCCATTTTTAATACAAATAAAATTATTGCTTTTGTTTTTAGGCTTTTCCTGTAATTGGGGGATTTGAAAATTTCCCTTTTTAGTTATTTTTCCGTGATCTGTCGGGATTTTTTTTTTTTTTTTTTGAGGGGGGGGGGGGGTTAAGCTTGATTTATGAACACGCGGCACTTGACATTGCTTTTAATTTTCAGGGTAGAACGTGCAAAGCCGGGCAACGCAGCTAATAAATAAATAAAATAAGGTCGGATAATTTTCTTCGTATATTCAACATTCATTAAGTCGCAATGCAAAATGCAAACACACACACATACATATAAAATAATTTTTTAAAGCCGAAGGTTGGCAATTGTACCCTCTTAACCCACCTGAAGACGGACTTGTGTACTGAGAAATATGCATCTAAACCTCCGAAAAACCACAGCAAATTTTAATAACTAGTATACGAGGAAAAGTGTGCCCCTTACAAGTAGTTTTAAATGCCCATAAAACCGCGTAACTGCTACTAAATAATAATCATGAGCATCGTTTACGATTCGTTCCTTGATTGGAAAGAAGAAAAGTTTACAGCTTTTTTTTAAAGATCCTCTTCATCGATGAGTTATTGATGATAGTAAAAATTTTTAATCGGTTAGCTCGTCATTCAAGAGAGTAATTTATTTCGGCTGATTGATTAAAAATCATTTTACTTTGTATATGATATTGATTTTATTTTTCTAGAACCCCTTCCCGGCTTCTGTTGGGCCGCTCTAACCACAAAAGTCATATCTGCCCCAGTGGCACAGCTACCAGTAGCGTAACTAGGGGTTGGCATTGGCAGGAGTGACTCTCGCCAGGGGCGCAGCAGCCAGGGGGGCGGCATTTCGACTGATTTAAAAAAAAAAAAATTCTTTTAATGTTTTTTCTTTTTTTAAACATAGAGTTTGAAAAATGCTTTATTTTTTTTTAAACTTGCAAGAAAAAGAGCTAGAGGAGGTATATATATATATACATATACACATACATAATATCTACTGAGAAGGAACATTGGGCATCATTGAAAACAATTCTATAAAAACGAAAATAAAAAAAAAAATTACAATGCTGTCTCCTATTTGTCGAATCAATTAATCAAAATGTTCCAAAAGAAAAAAACAATTTTGGAGGTCACAATGACCTCCGGTGACTTTCTATGTGGGTGACATTGGGCGGGGGGGGCGCAAATTCTTTAGTTCACCATGGGCGCTAGACCCTATAGTTACGCTACTGGTATCTACACTTTCTGCCGCCCAGGGCGGTTCTTTAATTTGTCACCCCTTTGAAGGGTAATAGTTATTGCATTATAAAGTCAAAAATATTTAAAGTTATAGTAAGATTTTAACTAAGAATAAAAAAAAACTTTTAGTTAAATCAAAATTTAGAATTTTAGGCCTTTTTAGTAAGGCCCATAGAAAAGAGACTTTGACCTCCCGCCAGATTAAAAGAAAAAAAGCCTTGGTCCCTTGACTTTACACTACCCCCTCCCATGGCTAGTAAAATGTTCAAAATTTTACATGCCCTGCTGGGCATGTTTGTCTAAAAAATACATGCCCAAATAATATTTTAACAAGCCTAGTATTTTTTATTGCATAATAATAAAATTTGAATTCGTCATATAGCATTAATCAGACAAAAAAATGATTTAACAGCTTTATATCTGAATCAAGAATTATTTCAATATAAAACATAAAAAAGGTTTGAATAAATAGTACATAACAAACCATTAAAATTACCAATACCTAATAAAAAATTATAATTACATGCCCAGCCGGGCATGTAAGGGAAGAAGATTCATGCTCGATCGGAATTTTTACATGCCCGGGCATGTCGAGCAATATAATTTTCGGGCCCTGCCCCCTCCCTCAGTCTGTAGCCTCAGACGAAGGAAGAAAAAAAAAAAAAAAAAACAATGGTGCTGAGATATCCACAACAAAGCGCATTTTGTATTAGAGTAATTTTATTGTCATCGTCATACCAAAACCTTACGATTAAAATACATTTTTTTTCTGCCTCCAGTAATAGATCAAAAGCATGATTTCCTTATTGGTAAAATGCGTTGACTTTTTCGCATCAAAATTGCGAAATTGCCGCCCCAAAAAAAGTACCGCCCGGGGCGGACCGACCCCTCCTACTACGCCACTGATTCTGCCCTTTCTAATCAAAATTGAGTTACGGTCAGCAGTTAGAAAGCACAGTAAAAAAAAAGATAATTTTGGAAAGCTTCATTTGCCTTTCTTTAAACGAATCGAAAAGAGAAAAAAAAAGGCAAAATTCTTGTCCAACCAAGCGAAACGTTCACAATATGGGGTTTCGAAAAATTCTTGATTTCTCCTTTTTTTTTGGTAATCTCCAAACAAACTATGATTGTAGCAAACACAAAACATATTTTTCATGCGGCGAAAAACTATTTAGAGTTCACGTAGCTTCCGCTGTAAACTGTTTTTATTTATAATGTTCAGGATGCGTGACCAACGGAAAATTTTAAATAATTTAAGTGCAGATAACCTGTACTTAACTGCAGTAACTGAGTTGTATACGTGAAGCAAACGGAATTAAATCTCAACTGAATCAGAAAATTGAGGATTTCGGATTTCTTTCAATTCTAAAGAAGTGTTAGGATCTAGAAACTTTTGACACCGCACGTGTTTTCTTGAGGGGTCGTCTACAAATGATATCATGCTTTGAGTGGGGTTCGGGAAATTTTCGACAGTTAGTGACAGGAGAGGGGGATGGAGTAACAAGAAATGTGCCATCACACGTTTTGCTAGAAATAACATATTTATATAGCAATATGCTAGTGTAATGTACCGTGGGGGCAGAGCCAGGAAGGAAGTTTGGGGGTCGAAACCCCTCCTCTTGTTTTTTTACGCATATTGCCAATCCTAGTACGATAGTTTTCACACAAGGGAAAAAAAGATCAAAAACCCCACCCAGAAGGCAATTATTGGCTGTGCTAATAGTAATATGGTGTGACATATGAGGGGAGGGGGTAAGGAGAAATGTGATACTTAGTGAAAAAGAGGGGGGGGGATTCAGACATGTTGAAATTAAAAAGGTATGATATCATTTGTTTATCCCCTGATAATACTTCTTATTGCTTACAATATTTCCAAAAAATAATTAAATTATTTAAAAGCTTCATCAGCTATAATAAACGT
This sequence comes from Uloborus diversus, assembly GCF_026930045.1. Taxonomy (NCBI): domain Eukaryota; kingdom Metazoa; phylum Arthropoda; class Arachnida; order Araneae; family Uloboridae; genus Uloborus; species Uloborus diversus. Next base: position 22,590,830 of record NC_072739.1, read on the forward strand.
TAGAGAATTAATCTTCAAAATAAATACTCACAGAATATTCCAACTTCATTTTTAAGTAAATGGAAGACACTAAAAATTGTACATTTTCTGAACTTTTAACGCAAGTTTAATTTTTTGTAATTTGAATTAGATTTTATTTTTAATTACTGAAATAAGATTTTCAGAACTTATAAAAATTCTTAGATTTCTAATTTGTTGTCCGCAAGAGGAACCCGAGCAAGCAACTATTTTTGAAAATTGTCATTAAAGGAAAAAAATTTATGATCCAAACACTTCAATAAAAAGTAATCGTTCATATACAGCAGTTAATTGTAAATAACTTCATTTTGAATTATAAGAGTAGAATATAAAAAGTGTAGTTTTTTCCCTTCAAATTCTGTCGCTGTTTGGAAAAACGCTCAAACTTTTCATTTTAAAACGAATTAATTGCATCAAAAATAGTTTTCAAGTTTTGAATTGAAAAAATTCCTCAAAATCTTTTTACAACATTTTAACATCAACAAATAAACTTTCAGACTGAATCTTTATTAAAGAATGTATTTTTTAGGAAAAGGAATGCATTTTTGCGACATTTTTTTCTTTGTTTTACGGATACAGAGAATGACAGAAGTATTGAAAGAGAAAAAAATATATATATATATTTCTGTGCATTTCCTGAAAGGAAAACATTAAAGAAATATATAAAAATAATTTTTAAATATTTCAAATTTTTTTTCGATTACTTTTAAGTAATTTTCAGTCTTTAACAAGAGATTGAAAATAATTTTAAGAACTTTAAACATTTCACAAGGGTGTCAAGGAAGTATAAATCATCTACGAAAAATCTTCATTATTATTCTTTAAATATTTGAACACTGTTGAAAAATAAACATCATAAATATTTCTTTTATTTCTAACGGAAGTCAGAAACCACTTCAGTGTTTAAAACCTATTGTTTACTGAGTGTATTTTTTTTAATGACTTCGAATCCCCGCTGTGTGTAAAAGGATGTAAAGCAATTCAGTACAAACAAAGGGAGGTGGGGGGGAGGAGACTCATTCTAATTTATTTTGGAAATTAGTAATGATTGAAAAATTGTTTTATTTAAAGATCTTAGCTTTTGAGAACTGTTTTTAGAGCACCTTCCATTATCTGTTTATCAAACGCTAAGTCTCACCAAGTCAATGCTTATCTATATAAATAATTTTTTTTTTTTTTTTTTTTTTTTTTGTGGTGAGTGTGTGCGTATGGTCCTTTTACAAATCCATATTTGCGACGGATTTTTGCCGCATTTGGCACAGAAATCCTTTGATGCTCAGGAAATCACATAAAGGGTTGACTTAAGCGATCGCTTTGAATTCGCTGATATAACTTTTAAAGTGAAATTCCTTACTTGTTAATTTAATGGCATGATTTACGCTTAGAGACGTAACTTGTTCAAAAAACGCAAACTTATCACTAATATGACTCAAAAACTTTTAACTTATCAAGAGACTAATACGACTTTTAACTGACAGTCCTAACATTAATATCTTGATATGGCTTATATACTTAAGTTATTGAAACACTAATGAGATTAAAAAGTCATGACTTATTAAATCATTGATATGATTAAAGTCATAGCTTATTAAAACACAAATACTAACTTTTAAACTGAAATTCATGCTTTAAGAATTCACTGATACGACTTGCAAAATACCCAGTTAAAACACTGATATGGCTGATACGTAAATTTGAAGTTATAACTCATGAGTAATTAATTCACTGATATGGCTTAAAATCATAGTTTACTCATTCACGAATGTGGCTCAAATACACTTAAAGTCATAACTTATTAAAGCACTCTAATGTCATGATATTAAAACACAAGTTTCAGTATTAATTCGTTATTTATTAGTTTGCTGATACGACTAAATACATTTTCAGTCATAACTTAAACTCTAACACGACTTTTAACTGAAAGTCCTAACATGGATATGGTTTGTTGTCGCAAGTTATTAAAACACTAATATGATTAAAAAGTCATGCCTTATTAATTCACTGACATGACTTCAAAACTTAATGTCGTAACATATTGAAACACTAAAACGACTTTTTAACTGACAGTCCTGACATGGATATGGTTTGCTGTCATAAGTTATTAAAACACTAATACAAATAAATATTCATTACTTATTAATTCCCAGATGATTTTAAAACTTAATATCGTAACTTATTAAAACAGTGATATGACTACACACTTAGAGTAATAACGAAAAATTAGCTAAGACTCCAAACTTAAAAGTCATGAAACACCAGGGGCGGATACAGAAAACCATTTTAGGGGGGGGGTCATGATTAAGAAGGACCCCCCCCCCACACAAACACACCTGAACAAACGGTTTTGAGTATAAAAAATTTCTGAAACTGCTTATGGGTCAATGAAAAGCACCAAATCCGCCAGGAATAAGGCACCTAAATGGGCATAAACATTGCAAATTAATTTCAAAAGCAATGAAACGAAGTAGTAGTTCAAATATTAACTTTAAAAAACAATTAATTAATTAAAAAGATACTGTAATCGTTCACATTTTATGCATAAAGTGTTTGAACACAATGTGGACGGATACGGTTGTCGACTGTTTGGGGGGGGGGGCTCATGACCCCTATGACCCTCCCCTTGTATCCGTGATCCGTGAGACACTAATATGACGCTTTAACTGAAAGTCATGATAGTAAATGCACTAATTACGGCTCATTAATGCACTAATAAAGAGAAAGCACTCACCGCGATCCGCGTAGCAGCGCACCACATTGGCACTGTGTGGGGTAGGCGAGAGCGTTAGGCCGTCCGGGGCCGTCACCGACTTGTACAGGTCCAGCATGTACCGGGGCGGCGCGTTCCGGGGCAGGCGGGGGGGCGGCGAGGGCACCTGCAGCACCCCTAGCAGACGATCGAGCGAGGAGCCGGCCGCGACCGCCAGCCCCAACGCGAACAGGAAGCCCCGCATGACGATCGTTCGCTTTCTGAGAGCCAGTTCGCGCGCGGGAGACTGCGAGACGTTCTTTTTTTTCTTGTGCCGCGGGTGGGGGGTGGTCGGAGGGTGGAGCACAACTCGTGTTGGCGACGGCACGCGCTTTCTTCTTTGGCTCTCTCGCGCACCGTGGGGTGGCTCGGGGTTGCCCTTTTTATTGTGATTGTTTATGATTATTCCTTTTCCCGAGCTCGGATGCGGATCGTCTGCGTTGGCCAGTCAAGAGAGGTCCGTCAATTTTTTTTTCTTCTTCTGAAACCCTGTCTTCTTTTTTCTCGAAAATGAGACAATGGTTGCAGTATACACTGGAATCAACTATCAACGGGGTTCTGGGCTGACGTACATTTTACAATAGTAAAACAATTACCAGCAGTTTTATTCGAAATTCATCAAGTAAATAAATAAATAACAAAGACATTTAAAATTTCCTCATGTTCATCTGTTTGAGAAAATATGCCTTATTCTTATTTTACGTCGTCACCAAATTCTTCTTTCTAAAAGGCAGATACAGTAGAACCACGTTATCTGGCCCCGTTCATCCAGATCAAATTTGTTGAGTTAAAAAAAAAAATGTGCGTCACGGGACGCACGGCAGAAGTGATAACTTTCCTAGGATTAAATTATTATCATTATTTAATCCTATGAAAGTAACAATTGCTTCTGTCGCTGATGTTGATGCACCACATCTGCTACGACTTACATTTGAATAGCCCTAAAATAATGATTTGTAAAAAATTGTTGAACGTTTGAATACGTAAGAGAGAGAGAGAATAGTGCTTGCTGGTTAGATTTTTAATTAAAAAAATTTTGGAAAAAAAAAACATAGAACCGACTTCAAAATTGCTCTAAATGAAAAATAATTTTATTCTTTGATCACCATTCAGACTACTTTTAAACATAAGTTCTGATGTCGGCGCAAAAACAATAGATTAAATGACGCGTCCAAATATTTCGTTTACTAGAAAAAACACTCAAACTTACGAAACATTTCAGATTTTACTCTGTGATGAACAAATTAAATGTTTATTTATTATTTTTGTTTTCTCGGCCGTCCCCAACCCCCGCGATGCGGAGTCTGCGGGGATGAAGTTCGTTTTAAATATGTACACCTTATCACAGTTCAAAACCCTAAATGAAGCGAAAAATTTTTAGTATAACTAATCGCAAAAATGTTTTTGTTTTGAAAATAAATTTAAAGATTAAATGCTGTTTTGAATATATATTGTTTACAATGTTATTGGTATTATATTGTATTGTTAAACTCACCTTTCGTGAGGAGATTGCGTTATGTTGCGACGATCATCCATCTACTATCACTTAACGCTTAAAGCTGACCCAAAAAGTAAAGAAACAAAATTTCCCCGACCATGCGCGCTTGCTTCTATCATATGCGCGAACGAAAGGAATGCCAGACGAGAGTTGCACCGTTGCGGGTTATGTCACAAATCGGTTTATCCCCCCCCCCATAAGAAGTTATCACTTCAAAAATATATTTGCTTAAATAGCGATTTTAACTATGATAGCAAGAGCAGGATATAAATGCCATATTCGCATTTAATTTCGACCGAATGTAAAACTCCTGTGTAGGTCGTACAATAAATTATAGTGATCCAACAAACAACATGGCGTAGTGTTCGTGCAAAATAATACTATTCAGTTTTATGTCACAGGCATTGTTTTTTGCTGTAATAAAAGATTAGTTTTCTTATTTGAGAAAGCGTTTTGTTTGCTACCCATATTACCCGGTTTATCTGAATTTTCGCAAATCCGGATTGTCTTTGATCCCAGTTACAGTTACGTTGTATGGAACTGGCAAACATCCAGTTAAGACGAGTCTATCTAAATAAAGGTGAAAAGTAAAAAGCTGTTGTCCCAGAAAACTAATAAATACGTCCATTTTTTGCTTGTAAACCGGATGCTTGTATTTCCTTCTCATCGGTGGTCAGACTGTAGTCAGGATAAATGATGTTGTGTTGTCATCTCGCTTTATTATGACCTTTACCATTTCAGTGAATCAGATACATCTTACAAAACAGAAAAAATAAATTACAGTTTAAAATTATCGCTTTTTGTTTTTGCAAATGTTACGCGTTAATTTTTTGCATGATCAAATAATTTCATTAGTCTTTTTCGCTATAAATTGCAAATTTGAAAGAAAATGTTTTCAAAATTTATAATAGAATGTATAGAAAAGCAATTTATCACGTAGAAATATGCCGAAATTTTGAAAAATAAGAGCTCTTTTTATCAATCGAATCTCTATTATATTTTTAAAGAAATTTTCAGCAGCGTAAGCATAATGACCTTTTATATTTTTGTCTAGTCCGTTTAGGCAGGTCATTCCTGACTCTTTTCTGTATTTTATTTACTTCGTCACTTGCTGCATACTTAAAGATCTATACAGGAAAATGATACCTCAACCTGAAAAATTACGAAAAGTTATGAGAAAAAAGACAAAAAAAGATTTTTTTCTTGTTTCTTAAGAACGTGGTTAGGAGCCATTCATTAATTACGTAAGGATGATTTTGGCAATTTTTGAAACCCTCTTCCCCTCATGTAAGGGCAAGTAAGATTTTTTAAAACCCCTCCCCCCTATCTTACGTAAGATTCTATTTCGTTTTTCCAAATAATAAAATAAGGAATCTTAAATCACTGGAATCGTTATTAAATTCCCTGTTAATTAATTTTTATCAAAAAACCTTTTTGTGTAAAGAAATATTTACTAAAAGGAATCTAGACTGAATGTTTTTTCGACAAATATTTTTGTTTTATAATGGGATACTAATTTAAAAAAGACATACCATACACAGTGCGATTCTTTTATTATATTTTACACTATTCATTCTTTGAAAAACAAATAAAAAACAGCTCATCCTAATACGTTTTTTACCTTCCAGAAGCAAATGAAATATAATGCCTGCCAAACCACTTGACCGCCTGATTTCTAACATAAAATATCGATTTGGAAAATATTACGTAAGAATGGGTCTCAGTGGCGCACCCACGGTGGGGGCTAAGGGCTTAAACCCCTTCCAGAGATCAGATGAAATTCAGAAATGGCCAAAACCTCCTTGACCAGACCAAAGAGAAGGTCTAAAGTTGCGTGTTTTGGCCTTTAATTTTTTTTTAATTTTTCAAAATTTTTGAAAATTACGCTTCTTAAAATACGGCTGCTGCAAAGAAATCGACTCCCTGCAGCAACTTTTCCCAACAATCGACTTTTCTCCCCACAGAGAAGTCGGCCTCTTTCTTTAAAAAGAAAATATTTGTAGCAGTTTTTTTTTTATTTAATGTTTTTTCTTAATTTGAGCACAATTAAGTTGGTGTGTGTCTTTTATGATTTACAAATTTAAACTTATTTTGTGGTTCGAAAAATAGACAGAGAACACACTGAGAACAGGAGAGCGCATTTCTCCCTGAAATTTTATAAAGTTGGTATATAATTAAAATAAAAACTGTGTAATAAAATTTTACTGATACGAAATTAAAAAAAATCTACATAAATCTAGGAAAGGTTGAAAAAACACTAATTTTGTCTCTCTATTCACGTATCAGAGTTCCTTGAAAAATTCTAGCCCCTTCCAGGAAAAAATCCTGAGTACACCACTGATGGGTCTGACCCTTCTCTCCCCCCCCCCCAAGTAAGGGTATTTAGAGATTTTCCCAACCCCTCCCCTTCAGGACCCTTACGTAATTAATGAATGCCCCCTTAATTATCTTATTGCAATCTTGTTTAGCCTAGAAAATTAATTTGAAAGAAAATTGGCAAATTATGTTTTTTTTTTTTTTTTTTTTTTTTTTGAGCAATCACGATTGCTTATTGCTTTCATTTGACTGTTTTTGATGTCCTATCATTTTATTTTCCCACCGCCACCCTCTGCACCATCACAGTCGACCGGCCGCCTCACGATGCTACTCCTATAGCGAAAGCCGTCTCCAGGTTGCATCCATGTCCTACACACACGCGCATACATACACAACTACACACACACGCACACATACACACACGCATACATACAGACACCTACACATACATACGCACAAAAACATACACACAACTACCCACACAATCATGCCTGCACACAGGCACAGACACATATGCCTACACACACACACTTATGCCAGCACACAGACACAAACACACATGCCTACACACATACACATACCCCCTACACACAAACACACATACCCCCACACACAAACACGCACGCCTACATACACACACTCGTGATTGCGAAAAACATAATTTGAATTCAAGATGTCAAAATTCAAATTAATTTTTTTTTTTTTAAGTATGTTTCTTCTTTGCAAAAGTTTAACAGAGAAGTTTTTTTTTCTCTTGGTAGAAAAAGTCATAACTTATTGATTCACCTACATGACTGATTATGCCTTATTAAATTTACATTGCATTTTTCGACTTGGGAGAGATTTACTGAAAAAATTGTCTAGTTATTGGAATTAAAAACACATATGTTGTATTCGGTAAATTACCGCCCATTAGCCAGGGCTAAAGCAGAAATACGTGAAATACACCGCCAGCTCAGTCATTTCCAGCCGAGGACTGCAGTTTCGTGCTTATTAGCACTCATCAGCCCGGCATAGGAAAGTGACTGAGCTGGAGATGGAAAACCTCTTATGGAAGCCAAGAGGGCCAAACAAACTGGTAGCTAATATAGAATGGGCAGTAATTTACTGAATATACCTTGCCTCGCGTTCAATCTTCGAGTTGAACCGAACCATTGCTTCGGTCACTCGTCTGGTCTGCTAATTCTATATTAGCTACCAGTTTGTTTCGCCCTCTTGGCTTCCATAAGAGGTTTTCCATCTCCAGCTCAGTTACTTTCCTATGCCGGGCTGATGAGTGCTAATAAGCACGAAACTGCAGTCCTCGGCTGGAAATGACTGAGCTGGCGGTGTATTTCACATATGTTGTAGTCATTTTGTAAATGCGAATACGTTTACAGCCGATGTCCAAGTAACTGTTGCCTCTTGGTAGCAGTAGCGTAACTATAGGGTATAGGGTCCCTGGCGAGCTAAAAAAATTGCGCCCCCCCCCCCAGGGTCGGGAAAGTCACCGGAGGTCATTGTGATCTCAAAAAGGGGGGGGGGACTTTTTGATTAATTAATTTGACAAATAGGAGGCAGCATTGTAATTTCTTTTTCTTATTTTCATTTTTAGAATTGTTTTCAATGATGCCCAATGTACTTTCTCAGTAGATCTTATGTATGTATATATATATATATATATATATATATATATATATATATATATATATATATATATATATATATATATATATATATATATACCCTTTCTAACTCTTTTCCTTGCGAGTTTTTTTTTTTTAAACTTTTTAAAGCATTTTTCAAATTCTATATAATAAAAAAACCCCTCTGCATTGATTTTTTTTTTTTTTTAATCCGTTGAAATGCCGCCCTCCTGGCTGCTGCGCTTCAGGCGAGAGCCGCCCGTGCCAACCCCTAGTTACGTCACTGCCTGGTAGCCATCTTTCAATACTTGTTTTATCCGGAAGTTTTGATTTACTGAAAGAAGTACGGTCCCAATATGCAAAACTACGCATCACTGCAGCAAAAGTAACTCTGTAGAAAAAACAACATCTAGGTATTTCGCTCCAGTAAAGATGAAGACGTCGATACAGGAGTATTTATTAAGTCTGAATTTGTGTATGTGTTTTTTTTTTTTTTTTTCTTTGAGCAAGCACATTGCTTATTGTTCTCATTTGACTGTTTTGAATTCCTCTGATTTTATTTTCACCCCGCCTTCCTCTGCAGCACCACCGTCGACCGGCTCCTCCCGATGCTGCTCCTCTAGCGAAAACTATCTCCAGGTTGTGTCCATATCCTACACACACACACACGCACGCATACATACACACACACCCACACATACACACCCACACACATATCCACACACTCATGCTTACACACAGACACAAACACACACGTGATTGCGAAAAACATAAGTTGAATTCCAGATGTCAAAATTCAAATTAATTTTTAAACTTTTTTTTCGCGCAAAAAAAATTTAAAGAAAAAACCATCTTTTTCGAAAAAAAAAAAAACGATATATTCCAGACGACAAGATAATACTTAAGTTTGAATTTCCTTCTACAAAAAGTAAGCTCTTTAGATATTTCCCAAACAGTAATTGGGTTCTTTTACGCAATGAATTTTTTATAACTTTCGAAAATTGATAAATATTTTTTAAAAAATCACGCACTGTTTTAAACCGCTGGAGGAAAAAAGCAAGAAAAGAATAAAGTGCGATAGAGGAAAGGGGTGGTTAACGTTTTGCTTTAAAATGCATTCAAGCTTTTAATATGCACCCGAATCAAGGGCGGGGGAGGGGGGGAACTCAATTCACAAAGCAATGGAGAAAAGAGATTTTTATCGATATCTTTAAGGTATGAGGATGATTAAATGCTGTAAAAAAATCAAGTATTTATCTTGGTGCTTCAAACGGTTTTTAAAATAATTTTAGCAAAAAATGCTTTTTTCGTTCTTTAGCTTACTTCTTCGTAAAGGTAAAGGAAATAAATAAATAAAAATGCATGCAACAAGGCTTAATGTGTGTAGAAAAACATTTCTGAAAATGAATCAAAAAAGTATTACATAATTGAATAAATTGAAAAAAAAAAAAAAAAAAAAAACTGAAAGTATCTATTGAGATTGGGAAATGTGAGTCTAGCGGTCTGTCTCTCCAACCCCCACCCCTCCTCCACCCCTCAACTAACTTTGCAGAGAATATTTCGATTCTAACAAGCCATTTTTTCCCCTCACAATTCTAGGACAGAGAATCTCATACCTGATATCACTTTTTGTTTCAAGATTTTTTCATTCGATTTTGAACAGTTCAAGGAAATGAAATTTAGTATTAGCACCTACGGAGAAATTTTAAGTCATACATAATTCCAGAACTAAAACGTGAGTTTGCTTCAAACAAACTTTGTTAAAAAGAGCTTTTGACCAAGAATATGAACAAAATGAACAAAAAAGTTTTTCTTATTGGACTATTTTGAGGCTGCTATTTGAACAATTCAAAATCTTTTAGCATTGACACCTACAAGAGAAACTTAAAATTTTTATCTGTAACCAATACTAGTACGGAAAAAAAAAAATAAATAAATCGGAATGTGTTTGTAGTTTTTGGCTTCAGGAAATGAGATATTCTGTTTAGACCTAAACGAGCCTACTTTCCCGTATACCAACATCGACTTTCTATAATCTAATCAATATTCTCTTAATTAGCCAAGACTGCAAACTATGTCAAGCGCACCTTTTTTTAACGTTTTAAGCTGATTTCTGAAAAAAAAAAAAAAAAAAAAAAGGCCTCTCTTCTCTGATGAAATAGATACGTAAAAAATAATCTGTAAAGTTAACCACCATTGTAAGTTGACCATCTCTCTTATTTAGTCGACCGCTATTTTTAGGAACAGAATTAGTTCCATATCATATACTCAACCTAAGTTGGCCACCTGTTTAAGTTGACCACTAAAGTATTGCACCGGAAGTGGTCAACTTGCACAGGTTTCACTGTAGTGCCTTTTAAACAATGATGCTAATATGTTTTTGAGCAATCACGATTGCTTATTGTTTTCATTTGACCGTCCTTGATGTTACGGTTCCTTTTTCAGCTTGAACCAGGGGACCACCGCCCGCCGTCCTCCAGGCGCGGCTGTCCCCCGGTCCTGAGCTATCCGCTTCTCCTGGTCGGAGGCGTCCTTGTCCTACACACATGCACGCTCACACACATACAAACACACCACTTCACACACATACACTACGCACACGCCTACGTACATACACACAGGTCTACGCACACACACAAGCCTACACACACACACAACTATGCACACGTAACTGCACAGAAGAAAGGGCAGGTTTGGGGGGACAGGAGCCGTTTCTAGAAATCCAATGAGTAGGGTCCTGTCGTGATTGCGAAAAACATAATTTGAATTCAAAATTTCAAAATTCAAATTAATTTTTTTTCTTCTTTCTTTCTTTTTCTTTTTTTTTTAAATTAAATTTTCTTTCGTTATCAAAAAAAAAAAAAGGAGAGAGAGAGATAAATAAAACAAAAGGCTATCAAAATAAATACATTTTATCAAAAAAAAAAAAATTGTCTGTTTTTCTCTTCGAGGGGGGGGGGGGGTAAAAGAATAAAGCGCCTCTGTTATTATTTTCCACTCGTTGCTAAAAATTACAAAAAAAAAAAAAAGAGCCCGCAAAACATCTTTCAAAAGTAAGGTTTGTGTGTGTGTGTGTGTGTGTGTGTGTGTGTGTGTGTGTATGTGTGTGTGTGTGTGTATGTGTGTGTGTGTGTGTTTCATTTATAAATAATATTGTTATAACTTTTCTAGAATAACTTTGCATGGGAAGCAAAGCTAAATGTAATATGTATAAGTAATTAAATTCAGCGGACAATAAACTTCCTTATTGACAAAAAAATAATAAATAAATAAATAAATAAAAATAAAACATAGAAAGAATTTTCAAACCAAGCTTGAAATTCGATTCTTATTTTTCCGAAACAATAGTTGCGTCAAGCCTCACTCTTTCGCTTGTCACTAACAAGTCCAACAAATTCTAAAACATCTTATTACTGCGGAAAATTGTAATGGTTTAGTTCCTGTTTCAAAGGTTAATGAGAGTAAGATTGCTTTGTTACCATCATCAACATGTTTGTGTTTTGATGCAAATTTTCAATTTAAACATTGCTATTTTTTCCGGCAAGCAATTATTTCTTGCAGCCTTTAAAATTGCAAATATTTTCTTTCCCGTACCAGGGGTGTCCCCCCCCCCAAGTTCAATGGCGCAATTTCCTCTCACCCTCACATTTTTTTTATCTCTCTTTATTTTATTTATTTATTTTTAAATATGTTTTATTTATTTATTTTTTAAAAATATTTTTTATTTATTTATTTATTTTTAATTATTATTATCATTATTATTATTTTATTAGAAAACTTCTGTGCCAATGACACACACACACTACACACACACACACAAAGTACATAAACAAATGAAATAAAATATAAACAGCGTAAAATGAAATAAAATAAAATGAATAACATAAATTAAAAATAAATCAGCAAATAAATTTGAATAATTAAGTTTTAAAAAACTAAAAATCCCCCATCTCCCTATTTTGATTGCGGAATTTGCGCCATAATCCCTCCCTTTGGGGGGCAACGCTGTTCCGTACGAAAAAAAATTAAGCAATAGATGTCATATTTACCCTCACGAAACACTTAATTTCATACTAGTTACAAAACATGTAGAATAAATACATCTTTTTGCGCCTTGCCATGGCAATTACACGGCCAAATTCCATTCCTTCTTCACTATCTTAAAGGGAGAACGAAGCTTTAAATTATTTAACTCAGGAATTCAAAGCGGAGACCCACAAGTGTTGTTTTTGTGGAGTATATTTTTTCGGGAGCGGTGTTTGTGTGTGTTCCCCTGACTTCGGTATCCAATTAGTGGGTTTAGTTATAAATAATCCAAACTGCTTTTGCTCCAGGCGACAACTGGCAACAGAAGAATGCAGACGGTTTTTTTTGGGGTTTTTTTTTTTAAACCACCGGTCAAGATATCCTTCTTATTCGTTGGTGAGTAAATAGTAAAAGTTTTAAATGCATTCATGAAATGCTTAATTCTTGAAATGCTAAATTTAAAATGTATTTTTTTTAATTTATTAATTAAAAAATAAGAATGTCATCATAAATATTTTTTTCTCTTGAAGGAATATCATCTACATCTAGAGTTACCATTTGCCTTTCCATGCCAATATTGTGATGCTACGACAAACGTATTGGCGATTCATATGACCTATAGGAGGCGCTGCTATTTCTATCAAATAGCTGCTAAAAGAAGAAAAAAAAGTTAAAAAAAAAGACCGATCTACCTATACCTATCCAAATGAGTCATCTGCCTTATCCACGCAAAATTGAAATTTTTTTACCTCTTTGGCTAATTTCTTAGATCACCGCTGGGTGGCGTATCCGAGGTCTAGAACTGCGAGTAAAGACTTTTTTCTTGTTAATGGGAACAATCATTTCTATCTTTTTCTAACTGTCTAGATAAGATAAATATTACAATGTATAGAACACAACCAAGCAAGTTTCCCGCACGGAAATTTTTTTAAAAATCTTTACCAACAAAAACAAAGGTAAAAGGCCAAGATTAATTTTATTCCTTAAAATGAAAAAATATGTAATAATGAACAAAACAACAAAATTCAGCACATTAAAATTTAGAAAGCAACGAAGAACTTTTCCAGATCGAAACTAGCCTAATTTTCCATAAAAAATAGTGATTTTATTCGCACCAGTTTTCGTAGTGTTAAAGTCCAAATTATTTCAAAGATTTCTTTTATCGATAAAAATAATTAACGAATGTATTTCGTGTTCCAATCCCTCGTTTCAGCAACCTTTTATAGCACTATGTTACAAATTTGTACATAATAAATCAAGAATTCTTTTAAAAGTACTACACATTTGTGCAAACACACTCACACACATGCACATACTTCAATTTTCAACATAAGACTACATCAGCGCATTCGCTCAATTATTCGTAGTTCTGAAGCTTAAGGATACGCCACCTAGCGGTGATCAAAGAAATTAACCGAAGAGGTAAAACATTTCAATTTTGTGCAGACAACTCGGATGTGTCATTGGACGGGTGTAAGTGTGAGGAGCGTTGTTTTACCTCTTTCAGCAGCCATTGATCATACTATACCGCTCCCTATAGTTTATTTGAATTGTGAATATCAAACATCAAGAAGCAAGGAAATTTTATAATAAACGATTTTTTGCAGAAAAACATCAATTTATGTTCTAATTTACTCGTATTTTTCTGACAACTTGAAGATGCGAAAATAATAATAATAATAATAATAATAATAATAATAATAATAATAATAATAATAATAATAATAATAATAATAATAATAGTAATAACAATTATTATTATTATTATTATAAGAAGAAGAATAACAGTAATGATGATGATGATGATGATGATGATAAATAAACAAGTAAATAGATTAAAATTGGTAAATTACTTTAATTATTTCAAACGTTTAGAATAATATTAAAAAAATTCTAACAGTGTTAATCATTCATTTATAATGCGCCATAAATTAAAATATTTACTGCGAAATAAAAGAAAACATGCACAGAAGATTTATTACTCTCAGTCTATTTACACAGACAAGTAATAATAGAGCGTGCAAATTTTTATCACTTAAGCTCTTTTATTATTATTATCGTTACCCTATTAAAATAAAAGTAAACTAATGATAAGTGTAAATATTTTTGTTAGCAAAATGCTTGTGACTCTCTCTAGTAGTTTATTACAGTGTATTCTAAACAACTTCCATTCCTAGAAACCAGTTCTCGGAATCGACGAAATTCTTCGCGCCGGAACTAACCGCAAATTATTTTAGCCTTGGAACGTTTTGAGGCAGATGCTCCAGTTGCTTCTAAATTCAAACGCCCATAACTAACAACAAAGGCAACGATTATTTTATTAGAAACAGTAAAACCGTAAATATTCTGCGGTTATTTAAGCCGATCTCACTAAACGAAAGTAACACAGGGCTGTATTTGTTTTCTCAGATTCACAGGCATTTAAATGTTTCGATTTAGCATCCGATTTGAATGACGGCCCAGTGTACCAGTGTTTATTGTAATATGAATCAGAGAAAATTCATGTACGATTCAACATCTAAATGAAAATGTTGAATCGGACATTTTATTCAAATAATAGTCAATCACTTGAATAAAATATCCGATTCAGGGGTGCCCATCCGCCCCAAGCTCAAAGGCGAAAATTCCTCCTTCAAAAATTTTTCTCAATTTTAACTCTGTTTTTAATTTTGTTCATTTTTTTTTGAATATTTTTTATTTATTTATTCATTATTTATGCAAAACGACACACACGCACACACACACACACACACACACACACACACACACACACACAAAATAAATAAATAAAATAAAATAAATAATTTAAAAAATAATAATCAATCTTTAAATTTAAGAAAAAGAAAATGAAATAAAATAAAAAAATTAAAAAAAAAAATCAAAATCACCGAATTAGATCTATATCATATAATTCAACCTCTGTAAGTTGACTACCTGTTTAAGTTGACCACTGAAGTAGTGCACCACAAGTGGTCAACTTACACAGGTTTCACCCTCCAAAATTTTGATTTTGCAACTTGCTTCATAATCCCCCCCCTGTTGGCACCCCCGATCAAATGATAACTGCCGAATAAGTCTTTCCTTTGACTTTATAATTGAACGAACTTTCAGGAGTGCCCCGATGTGAGGTCACTGTGACCTTCAAAAAATGGCCTTATTCGACAAATTTTTGTCTGACGATTCGGCAAAATCATCATCATCATTCGACGAAATTTGGTGCCCCTCCCCCTCTCACACGCACAAGAACAAGGGTGGACCCTCTCCCCAAAAAAAGAGAAAACTACCATTTAAAACAACCCCCTAAACATTTCAATGGCGCAGTCTGCACCATGACCCCGCCCCCCCCTTCCCCCAAGAGGAAACCCCTGTCGTAAACCAAACAAACGCAGGAAAGAATTGACATATTTGAAATAAATGCTAACATGTTCTTAAAAACAAGTATACTATTTGTTTAAAAAATATTAAGAATGATTTACGCTGATGAAAACTATTTTCTAAAATTTAGGGCTTTATTTAGTTTTTTACGAAGCAGGAAGATGAAAAAAAAAAAAAGATTTTCAGTTTGTTGTTAATCACAGAAATGCATGTGCGACTGAATTTTTACTGGAAAGTGGGATGAAACAGGCTTTCTGCACAAAATTACAAAACAATTGATCATGTGTTTCTATAGAAAATCGAATTGAAAAAAAAAAGAAAAAGAAATGTAGCTCTGGTAACAATTTTTTTTTTTTTTTTTTTTTTAACGCCTAGTTTGCGCAAGAAGTTAAACCGACTAAAAAAGTAAAACTAAATGTTGTTGGCAACGCATGGAGCAAAACGTCAGTTTCATCGAAGCAGGAAGAGTCCATTTTTATCATCGACATTAGGCTGATTGATTTTTCTGGAAGATCGCTTTGCCGCAATTAAACTCCTGTAACGAGAAAAACACATTTACAGGCTGAATATTGCTTTTTTTTTTTTAATGTGACAACCGCGGTAAAAGTCTAGAGTACATTCTTTTAGGGAAATTTGATCCGTCTGGTTTAACTTTGCAATATATACTTTTTAGTAGATGTTGTTTACATTGATTTTCAAAAAGCTTTCGATAAGGTACCGCCTGTTGCTCTACTTAGCAAATTAGCTGATATAGAAATAGGAGGGAAAACTTTCATTTGGGTAAAAAACTGGCTGACCGGAAGGAAACAAAGGGTAGTTGTAAGGGGAAATTACTCTAAGCGGGGTTCCTCAAGGATCAGTGTTAGGGCCTGTTTTGTTCATTGTCTTTATGAACGATATTCACAAAAATATTTCTGGGAACATGAATTGTTTTGCTGATGATCTTAGTTTATGATTCCAGGCTTAGAAGGCTAAAAATGTACAGTCTTGAGCAAAGAAGAGACCGAGGGGACATGATTCAGCTTTTTAAATTTATTAAAATGAAAGATGTTACGGGGCTGAAGTTTAGCACTGAAAACAGGACAAGGGATCATTGTTTTAAGCTATTTAAATCTCAGGCTAACATGGATATTAGGAAAAATTATTATTTTAGCAGGGTAGTGGAACCTTGGAACAGCTTACCGGAAGAGGTGGTAATGGGCAAGGGAGTAGACAGTTTTAAGAGGACCGTTGATCTTCACTGGGGATTGTAAATTGACTAGGACCAGTCTAGCTGGGCCCAGAGCCTGTTGCTGGTCGTCACTTTTGTATTTGTATTTGTATATTTGACTTGAAAATAAACCGTGGAAAGACTAAATCTGCAATGTTAAAATATCAGTCTTCTGCTTTTAATTTTACGAAATAAAATGGCGTACATGGCTAATAAATGTTGGAATCAATCAGAAGATACTGTTTAGGAAAATTACTCTTAAAATCTGGATTGCAGTTGTTCGAATCTCGAGTAAAATACATTTTAATGTGACATGCAATCAGGCACGGTTGCTCACAGGAAGGGATTAAGGCTTTATTTAATATATTTCGGGTGCGCCATCAAAATTTTTGAGGGAATTTTTGAAATTTAAAATTTATTTATTTAAATTTTTTTATTCATATCTAATTTAAAATTATTTATTTAGTTTGTGTGTGTATGTCATTGGCGTAGCACAGAAATTTTCAAATAAAATAATAATAATAATAATAATAAAACGAATAAATAAAAATATTTTACAAAAATATAAAAAATAAAAAAGATTGCAAAAAAAGTAAAAAATAAGAAAATGAAAAGAGGGTTCAGAAAAATTGGGGGGCGGGGGACAGGATTTGCGCAATTGAACTTGGAGGGGGGCTGATGGGCACCCCAGCAATTAGACATGTGCCGTTTATGAACGAGCGGGTCTAAAATAACGACTACTTACATTGAACGGAGCAAATAGTACGATCGCCTAAAAAATGAACGACCGTTCTTTTGAACGGTTAAGGTCATTGCACTTGAAGATCATTTGTTTCAGTTCGCTTTCGCTCTTTGGTTCAGTTTTACATACTATATTCGTTTTTAAGTTATACTATTCAAGTAAATATTTTGTGAGGTTTGTTTCTTTTTTCTATTTTATAGCAAAGCATTCTGCATCACTATCACTTGCTCTTCAGCTTTTCGCCGTCATCTTGTTGTACCGGTAAGTTAAGGAATGGGGTCGTTTCCATAATTTTAAAAGTATTTTTTTCTGAAAGAGCTTGCTTAAAAACATAGAATCTGACCATATTTTAAATAATTTCTTTAAGTTTAATATTTTTAAAAAATTACTTAAATCGATGCTCTTTCATCGTCTAACGCTTCTGCTGATGACATCACAAATGATGAAATGCCATTCAGTGTTGCCATTCACTGTCCAAAATATTTAATTCGCATCTTTACTCACGTGTATTGGCAACGATATAGTTGATAGCAAGCGTAGAGCGCAATGTAATTCGCTTCTTGATTATCATAACGTGGAAATGCGGTAGAAAGATGCGCCATAGTTCATCATTTGTGACGTCATCAAGACCACGCTTTGTTTGAAGAATCGGACATTTTAAAAAAATAATTAAAAAATAACTGTTGGAAAAACGAAAGTATTTTCTGAGTCCATGTTATTTTTATTTGCTTATTCTATCAATTTCGGTGACAAAAAGTACTACTTTTGACTGGAAAGTCGAAAGTAGGAAACAACCCCATTGGGTATTGTTATTTCTAGCTTACTTTACTGGTCTTTTAATTATTTAAAATTTTGCTAAGTTATAATTTTTAATTAATAATATTTATTTATTTATTTTCTTTTGTGATTTTATTTAATTATTTATTTATTTTTTGTTTTGAATTTAAATCTGTTTTAAATGAACGAGTTCAATGTACGGAATGAACCACCCAGTGATGAATGAACGATGAAAAAGAACTACATTGCCTATGCCTAAATGCAATACAGATGTCTTGTGGTGACAAGTGAATTACAATTGGGAAGTTTCTGCCCAACTATTACTAAAATATTTCTTTTTACATCACGTTTCGCACGTCGTTTGGAGGATAACTTTGAATCTTGAATCAAGCTAATGATTAACTTCAAAGTTTTTTTTTTTTTTAATTTTTAAATCTTAATTCTGGTTAACTATACGACGAACGAATATACAAGTAGATAGATAGATGTATACCTCAAAACATTTATACATATATGTTTCAGTTATGTTTAAGGCAGTTGGGAACAATGCCCCCCCCCCCCCCACAAAAAAATGACAAACCTGGACATTGAGCCTAAGCTAATGTATATTCATTTCATCAGAGGTGCCCATAACGCCCAAAGGCGACGCACTTCCCTTAAATGCTACAAAGGATCCCCCCGAAAAGAGATTAAACCAGTATCATTCCTACCACGAGTGTCCCCCCCCCAAAAAAAAAAAATCTCATGTTTTATGTAAACATGAATCTTATACAATTTTCAAAAATAATTCTAATTTATGTGGTATGAAGGTCTGCATTAAGAGACAAGTATACTTAATAAATGTATTTCGCGTAAAATTTGCCTCTGACTCAGATGCATATCCAACTGCACCTTCACCAACATTGTGCTCCATTTTCTTTGAAATTTGATAAATGAAATATAATATTTGGTATATTAGGGGACATTTTCCAGAATTGAAGTATTTATGCTATTTATAAACTCTTAAAAAACCATTTTGGGTGTCAAACCTCAAAAGGGTGTCACCCGGGGAGGATTGCCACCTCCGCATAGTGACGCTACAAGATAAAAACCCTATAAAAGTATCTCCCCGTCCCTTAAAAATTCAATGAGGCAGATGGTGCCATACCCCCCCCCCCTTCCTCGTGGGCACCCCTCATTTCATCCACCACTGAAGTATGGATGGCTCAGCTCAGATATACTGACTTTACTTACCATGGCACCACAGTAGTTCATAGATATTAACTTTAAAAAAATTAAAAAAAAACTCAATATTTTAATAATGTTTACTGTAATTGAATGCACGAACATTCGATGTTTTATATGCTTCAGAAAAAGAAATAAAAAGCCTTCAAGCAGTGTAATGAACTTAACTGCATCACAATGTTCCTATTTTGACAATTGTTCTTTGATTGTTTATTTTTAATTTTTTTACAACATAATTAAGAACTTGAGTGCAATCCATCATTCTTAATGATGTTTCATATTATTATCTGGCTCTTTTCCAAGAAGCTTTTTAACGGTCTTATTGCACTGCAGACGGAATTAGCGACATAATTAGTCCCTTAATAATCTTAACTTCATACACTGAAAAGACCAAGTACTTTTTAAGAGCCTGTTAATGAGATTTAAATCCTTATTTGTGCTTAGAAATTTACAGTAAAAAGCAAACACAATGCACAGTAAATTTACCATATCAGCAACTGCAACAACAATTCTAAGTGGGGAAAAAAGGAACTGGATTCGGACCCGTTGCTAGAATTTTCCATTTCAACAATGCTAAGATCTGAGCGCGCACTTGCGCAGAAATAAAATCGGACAAGGCGGACGCCATATTTGTCCACCACGTTAAACTTGTGAAAACATAAAATTTATGAACTATTCTCTTAGTTTGAATTTTACGAGTGATAAAAAAAAAAAAAAAAAGAAAAATAATAAGGTGCAACAAACTATCAATCAAGAAAAGAGCACCATACAGGGGCGGGCGCTCCGATGGAAGGTCACTGTGACCTCCCAAAAGTTCCCTCATTCGAGAAATTTTGTCTGACGATTCGGAAAAATTATCATCATTCGGCAAATTTTATATTTTATCTGACGATTCGACCAAATTATCTTTATTCGGCAAATTTTGCCTGATGATACGGAAAAATTATCGTCATTCGGCAAATTTAATCTGAGTATTCGGCAAAATTATCTTCACTCGGCAAATTTTGCCTGACTATTCGGCAAAATTATCATCATTCGGCAAATTTTATATTTTATCTGACGATTCGGAAAAATTATCTTTATTCAGCAAATTTTGCCTGACGATTCAGAAAAATTAATCTGACGATTTGGCAAAACTATCATCACTCGGCAAATTTGGCCTGACGATCCGGAAAAGTTATCTTTATTCGGCAAAATTTGTCTGACGATTCGGCAAAAATTATCACCATTCGGTAAAATTTTTTAGTTTCATTTTGCATTATTATCATTATTCGGAAAATTCTATGTTACGATTCGGAAAAATTTGGAGTTCTATTCGGCAAATTGAGAGTTTCCGCCCTCCAAAAAAATTTTAACTTCGGGGCTCCCCTGGCACCGTAACTTCAAAGAATGGAAACAAGTTAACTGCGTTGAGCATCTGTGGAACACAATCAGATAGTCTGTAGATTGAACACATACTACATGTTTTGGTACTTTTCAATGAGAGTCAAAACGATTCCTTTACTCAGAAAGAAACCCTCCTCTAGATCCGAACATTTCTTAAAATTGCTAATCAAATTGTAAGCAGTGGCGTCTCTACCGGGGGGGGGGGGGGGGGGGGGGGGGGGAGTGGTCCGCCCCGGGTGTCACCCGTCTGGGGGGTGACACCAGTGCAATTGCAAGTTTTAGAGAAATATGCACCTAAAATACATTTTAAAGACTACAAATTTGAAAATTTTCCGGTGGTAAACCCCCCGGGTCCTCTCATTTCAGTTTGTTTTTTGTACATTAGCCCACTTGAAATTTCGTTACAACGCAAATGTAGTTGTTTCTAAAAATTGCATGAACATCATGTTTTGATGTTTTCATATTTGTTTTTCTTCTTCTGCGCCTATAGATTGGGGGGGGGGGGGGATCACAAATTATCACACCGGGTGTCAGCCGTGCTAGGTACGCCACTGTTGTGAGAACAAGAAAAAAGAAGAAAATTAACATTCATTTGAATTTTGACGCTTTGAATTCAAATTATATTTTTCGCAATCACTTATTACGATAGAACCTTACTCGTTGGGTTTCTTGTTTCTACAAATGACTCCCATTGCAATAAAGACATAATTTGAATTCAATACGTAGAAATTCAAATTAATGTCAGGGGCTGGATGTGGTTTTTCTCTAAAGAGGATTGTATAAAATCGAGAGGGTTGAGTGCACATGAAGTCTATTCCGCACTGTTAAAAATTTTCCGGAAAATTTACGGTAATAGTTACTGGCAACATGGATGCCAGTAACAATTACCGTAAAAATCAAATGTTACTGTAAAATTTTACGGTTTCCTTGGTAGGCCGCAGCAACCAATTGGCGCTGGGATCGCTTATTTCTCCGGTAAAAATTACCGTAAAAATCAGCGATGCGTTAGCGCGCCATTTTACAGTAACAATTACCAGAAAATCTTCCTGAATTTTTAACAGTGCGGGAGACATGGGTGCCATCACCCAGGAGGTCGGACATGCTTGCGGAGAGTCGTGGACCAGAGGAGTTTGCGTTACTACCTAGCACCGCAAAATAAAATCGAAGGAACATCAACTACGGTCAAATGAGAGCAATAAGTAATTCGTGATTGCTCAAAAAAAAAAAAAATTAATTAATTTGAATTCTGACATTTTGAATTCAAATTATGTTTTTCGCAATCACGAACTGAGACAGGACCCTACTCATTGGAGTTATTGTTTCTAGAAACAGCTCCTGTCCCCCCCCCCCCTCCCAAGCCTGCCTCTCCTCCTGGGCGGTTACGTGTGCATAGTTGTGTGTGTGTAAGTGTGTAGGCTTGTGTGTGTGCGTAGACCTGTGTGTATGCACGTAGGCGTGTGTGTGTATGTGTGTGAGTGTGCGTGTGTGTAGGACATGGACGCCTCCGACCATGAGAAGCGGATAGCTCATGACCGGAGCAGCCGCGCCGCGCCGCCTGCAGAGGACGGTGGACGGTGGTGCTGCAGAGGCTTCTGGTCCAAGCTGAAAAAGGCACGGAACATCAAAAACAGTCAAATGAGAACAATAAGCAATCGTGATTGCTCAAAAAAAAAAGCTTTATTCACCAAGCAGTCCTTTCCCATCCCCTTGATTTTCTCTCATTTAACATGCACGTCAACCCCAATGGTCTGTGGCTTCGGCTCTTTGAGAGCATAAAACTAAATTACTTATGTTCACAATTCAAAAAAAAAAAAAAAAAAGATAAATTAATTTGAATTATGGCATTTTGAATTCAAATTATGTTTTTCGCAATCACGAGTGTGAGTGTGTGTATGTAGGCGTTTGTTGGTGTCGAGGCATGAGTGTGTGGGTATGTGTGTATGTGTATAGGTATGTGTATGTATGCGTGTGTTTGTGTCTGTATAGGTATGTGTATGTATGCGTGTGTTTGTGTCTGTATAGGTATGTGTATGTATGCGTGTGTTTGTGTCTGTATGCAGACATGAGTGTATACCCGTGCCTGCACGCAAACACCCATGCGTACATGCACACACGTGCATGTATGCATGGGTGTTTGTGTATGTGTGCAGGAATGAGTGTGCGTATGTGTGTGTGCGTGTATATTTGAGTCTGTGTGCAGGCATGAGTGTGTGTGTATGCGTGTGTGTGTGTGTGTGTGTAGGATATGAACGCAACCTGGAGACGGTTTTCGCTAGATGAGCAGCATCGTGAGGCCGGTCGACGGTGGTGCTGCAGAGGGAGGCGGTGGGAAAATAAAATCATAGGAACATCAAAACAGTCAAATTAGAACAATAAGCAATCGTTGCTCAAAAAAAAAAAAAGGTTTATTGGTAAAGTTATTTGTAGGGGAGAATGTTGTACCTTGTGACACGGCTAATTTCTAAGAATTTAGTTTTAGCAGCCATCTTTTTGTAATCTCCCTTTCACCATTAAATGGTGTGCCATAGTAACCTTCACCACTAAATGGTGTGCCATAGTAACAATCAGCATCAAATTAGTTAAATTGGTAATTTTGTGAGAGAGAGAAATTTTAGGACTCCAAAGTGAATATTTTCTTTATGTTTTTTCATTTTTTGTCTTTGTATTTGTAAAACTAATCAACTGAGTTTTATTTTGTTATAAAGGAGAAGCACTTTAAATACTTTGGTTATGAGAAAATAATGATTGTGCGTCTAAATTGACCACCATTTTGATTCTTCTTAAACTACGTGGTGATTACCTTGGGACAGCTAAACATATTGTACCTTAGGACACGTTCCAAGAGGAATGGTTCTTAATAATTAAGATTGTTTAGACACATGGAAAAATGTTCTTAACTGATGTTGTCTTTTAAACAGATTTAATGTTAGATAATAATTCATTTAATTCGTTATTCATGATTTAATTCGTTACCACGATTTTTTTTTTTTTTTTTTTTTTTTGGTGCAAAATTAGTTCAAGTATATGGCTGTTTCCTGAATCATGAAGAGTTTCCCATGGTACAACAGGATGTGTCCAAAGGCACAATAGTATGTTGGAATACTTACTTTAAATGGCTGGCAATATTTTATTTTCAAACTGTCTGAATTAAAAACAATATATTGCAGAGAAATATGTTGAGACATTTTAATGTAACTTTTAGGTTTTAAATTTGATTTAAATAATTGATGTTAAAAATTAATGCATGAAAAGTGTCCCAGGGTACAATACTCTCCCCTAAGATATTAGAATGTTTGAAAAACATGCTTTTTCATGTTTGCATAATTATCTGAGCTTTTTTTTTTTTTTTTTTTTGAAAGAGAGAAAAGATTTTTAATATTTAAACAACGAGAAGTATTTGACAAAAAGAAAAAAATAATAAAACCGCCAGATTTGCGTGCATGACAAAGCCAGTCCCCCGCAAAAGTAAACAAAACACCAATTGTAAAAGTAAAGAAAACACTGCCTTTGAAATACTCAAAAAATCCTTTTCATCCTCAGGATGGAGCTCAGAATTAAAAATATAATAACAATAATCCCCGACTTTCAAAATTGGGAGTAAAAGAGAGAATTATTTATGCACTTTCTCAAATTCGCCAAATTCGCGATTCATTATCTCGTATTGCAGCCACGCCCTTAGTAATTTGTAGTTTTCCGTCAACGGTTTCAAAGCATGAGGGGCTGGCTTACAATAACTGAAAGAGAAAAAGGAAAATAATAAAATTCGTTCCACAAAACAACAAAAAAACATTTTTTCTTGAAAAGATACACCTCGTTCCGCCTCGCCGAAAAGAACGATTCGGAAAGCCGCGGGGTGTCCGCAAACTCAGAAAAGAATCTTTGACCCCGAGACCTCACGGGGGTTGGAACGGGGGGATTGAGGCCCGCGGAAATATCAGCAGGGAATACAGCTCCGATCCGCTCAACTTTACGAAACGACGTTTGAAAGGAAACCTCTGTTTATTTTATCGTCTGCGGCGATAGAAAAGTGGAAATAATAATAAATGGAGGAAAAATTTAGTGTTTTCTTAAATCTGGAACGTTTGTAAAAAGCGAAAAAGACTGAGACCGCGGCGGAACAAGATTAAAGAGAACGCGTAGATGAAATAGTTCTCATTTCGCAGGTAGAGAATAAATGAGAAGCACAATGAAGCAATATAAGCTTATTTCAAGTCAGATCAACAGGAACAAGAGTTGAACTTGGATGTCTTTGATTCAAAAGATTAGTAGTGGATCCATAGAATTGTATCAGACGGACATGAAGGGTTATATAGTGGAACCCCGGTTTTACGTTATCCAGGCCTTGTTGAAAATCTAAGCATATTGTTCAAAAAATAACTCTTACTAGCTGCGTTGCCCAGCTTTACACGGTCTACCTCGAAAATAAAAGTTATGTCAAGTGACGCGTGATCAACAATCAGGCTTGGATAAAAAGAAAGAAAATCAATAAAATTTTGCGGGAAATTAACCAAAAAGTAAACCCAGAATTTTATTTGTTCATATTCGCGAAAAAAATGGCAACATATCTTTCTTCTCAATGATTTTCTTCACCGCTACAAATTTTAATAAAAGCATTGTTACGGAAAGTTGAGATGAAACACTGAATAATAATTTGAATGGAGGAAAGCCTCTTCGAAAAATAGGGATTTTATGTCGAAATCTAAGTATCCTAATTAGTACTTTTTAATTGGTATCTCAGCTAATTAATATCAAAAGATTATGTTAAATAGCCAAACATAAAAAACGGAAAATTACGAATCTATCGATACCTGGTTCGATGGTCAGTTCACTGGTGTTTGGGAGGAGTAACTTGGGCATAGATACATAACTGCATATATATATATATAGATACATAGGCTCAGTTTTTAATTATATGAGATGATATAATGAAATGGTGGGAAAATGTGTAATCTTTACTCTTTTTTTTCTTTTTTGGTGCAATTTCATTTATAGCACGCGAATTCCAGGGGTGGGTACAGAAATAATTTTTGGAGGGGCCCAAAAAATTGAAAAGCCCCCCCCCCCTCTTGCAATGTTTCATAACAAATTTTTCATGACTTTATTTCAAAATGTTCTTTACGGTCCTTGATGCTAATTAATCTACTTTTGAGTACTTAAATATAATGCACTAAAATACTTTGAATGTGGTCATGAAATTTGGAAATGTGGAAATGAAATGTAAAATATCTTTAACATTTCAAGCCAATCGAATACTAAACTTTAATCCTATATAATTTCACTGAGATGCTATTAAATGAGCGGTTTTAATTAGGATCATGGTTATAAGGATTATAACACGAGAGCTCAAAATATCACCAACAGTGGCCAAATTGAAACCAAATTAAAAAAAAAAACGCCAAATTTGTCGCCAAGTTGGCAATAAAAGTTGGCGACCAAAAGTCTGGCGATATATCGCCAAGTGTCCGCCTAATTATAACACCACTTGAGTTTACATCGAAATTAACGATGATTTCCCCACAAAAAGGAGCAAAAGACCCTCTTAGGAACATCCGAATGCAATCAAAAGGGAAGGTGCACAACTAGGCCCCATCAGGAGTCTACGTACCCAATTTCAACTTTCTAGGACATTCCGTTCTTGAGTTATGCGACATACATACACACATACACACGTACATACAGACGTCACGACAAAACTCGTTGTAATTAACTCGGGAAACGTCAAAATGGATATTTCGGGCGTCTATACGTTCTTAGGTACATATGTACATGTGGTCGGGTCGAAAAAAAAACTCAACATTCTTTTAGGGGTGAGCAAAATGGAAATTAAGGCCGATCGATTTTTGAGTAAAGTTTTTTCGCGAATATAATACTTCCTTTTTTGTAAAAGGAAGTAACAAATGAACGCATACCTCACATAAATTTTTATAAATTAATTTATATTTTAACCGTAAAATATTATGTTATTAAAAAAATCATAGCTTCGTAACATAAGCTTTATTTAAGAATTCGGAAACTATTTCTTCGCAAATTTTAAAGCAGTTGCTGATTTGTTTTTGAAACCATGATACAGTTGAGATAACATTTTGATACTACAGTGGCCGTCGCTTATATGACTCACGTTTGTTCTAAGCAGTTTTGATTCCATAAAGCGGCTAATTCAATAAAGAAGGATTTTATTCAGTTTTTGACAATTTGATACATTAAAGCGGTTGGTTCAATTAACCACTGATTCAATTGACCAGCGTCCACCATACAAGCTATTTCCATTAATACAGTCGGACCTCCATACATCGAAGCAGCAAATTGCCGGAAAAAATTCGATATACAAAAATTTCGATGCATAGAAACGATCTTATTTCATTATGAAAATCTCCTAAAACATTAAAATTAAAGCTAATTCTCGTGCATGAAACCCAATTTCTAATTTGTACGAGCATATGATTAAACAAAAGTTAATAACTGAAAAATTAACAGAAATTACATTTTTGTGCCTTCATACACCTTCATTCTTCGGCAGTTCAACTTGATTCGCAACATGAGGGGATTATTTCTTTCGACAATGTAATCGAGATAAAAGTAAAAAATCAATCTAGTTAACTTGAATGATTTTTACTGAAGCTAAAAAGACTAGGAATGATAATCAAGAGAAAAAGGATAACTTGAAACATTTTACAGTGTTACTGGTTACAACTAAGATTTGAAACAAACCTGAGGGAATTTAAAAACTCCAGAACGAAACAACGACCTATCTACACACCCCTCAAACCCAGATTCTTATGAGTTTCTTAGAAACCTTTAGTAAACATAATTTTCTCCCCTAACCTTCATTTTTCATGAGACAAACAGTCTAAAGTGGAAAAAACATCTACGAATGTCTCGAAAAAAATTTCGATAAATAGAGATTTTTTCGATATATAGAAACAATTTTTCTATGTAATGAACATTGAAATTTGCTGGGAATTCGATATATACAAAATTTCGATATGTGGAAGTTCGATATATGGAGGCTCCACTGTATTCTGGTTTCGCCAAGAAACTACCATATGATTTCTTTCATTTTGTGTTTTTTATAAGCTGGAAAAGAAATATATTACTTCGCAAATAGCTGCCTGGATCAAAATGACTCTTCTAGGTATGTCAACACATTTTTTTTAAATGTTATTTATTACTTCTATCAAAGAAGAATTTATGGACCAATCGCGATATACAGCGATGTAGCTAGGGTGGGACGTAGGGGGCGGTCTGCCCCGGGCGGCTCTTTTTGAGGGGCGGCAAATTAACTCTTTTGATGTTGAAAAAATAAGCGTATTTTTCAAATAAGGAAATTATGTTACATAATCTGTTACTGCAGGCAAAAAGAAAAATCTTCGAATTGTAAGACTTGTGTCTCACTACCAGATTAAAATTACTTTTATACAATACTTTCTGCTTCCTTTAAAAAGCTTTCAAAAATCTTTCTTGATAGCATATCAGTACCATACCTTGTTGTTTTTTTCTGAGGGGGCGGCAGCGGAAAGTCATGGGACCAGTGTTTTTTTCAACTATAGAAGTTAACTCCAGGAGGTAGAAAACAATGAAGTTTTCCAAGTTTCGTTGTAAGAGAGAGTTAACACTGGATTTTAAGAGAGTTTCTTAAAAACCTCCTAGTGAAACAAAAACTTTTTTTTGACTTCAAGAAAATGGTGACAAGAGTAAGAAAGGGAGGGGGATTGGAAAAATGGTACACAAAACAGTTTATTGCTTATCACAGGGGTGGCTTTATATGTTGCAGGGTTTACTTTGATTTCTCATTCATTACATTACAAGATTTCTCTAATTCAAAAGAAGTAAAAGGGATTTCTGTTTTCTCGCTTTTGAGAGTAGAAAATCTATCGAACAACTTTGGATCACATGTTAGTCTATTCCTTATGGAAGGAAAGCGAATTTCATTTTCAACATTTGGTTTGGTCCCTCAACTTGGCCAAGCATAGTCTAAAATTGTTTTTTAGCGTATTCAGTTTCAAATAATTTCGGTTGGGAACCTCTCCCATCTCTACTCCGTAGTCTAACAGCGTAAAAGTTCAAATGTTTTTAGGATGGAGTGCTCTGGAATCTTTCATCTCCTTTCCTGATATCACCAAAGATAGCTTAGAAATACGGTTTTAAACCTCAATGTTTAAAAATTTCTGGGTAGAATCCCGAACCCTGTCCTCTAACATAGCAAAAACAGAAAAAAAGTACACATATAGAACTTTAATTCTGAAAACTCGTACCCTCTGTTCTAAAGCCTCTATATATAGCCTAAAATTATGTTTTTAAAACTTTGATACTTCAGTATCAATTTTCGAAAACAGCGCTTGAACCTTGACTTTGTTTTATCTCCTAACGTGATTAAAGATAGCTTAAAATACGTTTTTAGGGCTCCAGTTTCGGAATTTTTCCGAGAACGGTACTTTAATCCCCCCTCATCTAACGTCTCCAAAGATTAAAAGTGCGTTCTGGAAACTTCCATTTTGAAAAATTTCCGAGGAAGGAAAGCCGAACTCCTCGGACCTTTTCCTAACGTTCACAAAGACAGCCCAAAATTCTGCTCATAGAAATTAGCTTGGGTGGGACAGTTCGCTAATTTTTCCTCCTCAAAGATTCCTAAAATGAACTTCAGCTTGAAGAAAGGTTTTGGTAGGGAAACCTGCCTCTGCCCCTTTTGCTCCTAACATTATCAATATCAAACAAAGCCTAAAGTCGGGCGTCAATTATGGAAATTATCCCATGAGAGCGCCTACTGACTTCACAACATTTTTGGTGCCATTAGGTGTTAGAAAACCCTTTAACGTCACCAAAGATAGCCTAGAATTGCGTTTTTGAGAATTTGGTGCTGAACAATTTTCAAAGAAAGAAGCCGAACCTTCCCCATTCCAGTAAATCACCAAAACTACCCTTAATTGATTTAAATTTAAAACATACTTCAGTAAGAAACCTCAGCGCCCCTCACTCTCCTAACGCTTACAACTGCGTTAGAATACAAATGCAATTGCGCTGCCAAAGATAGCCTAAAATTGCTTATTTCAGAGCTGGAAATTTTCAAATTGAGTATCCGACCGTTCCCGATTTTCTTAACCTCTTCACAAAGTAGCTTAAGCTGCATTTTAAAACTTTGATTTCGAAACATTTTCTTGCGGTGCCCACCGATCCCCCAACGTCGACAAAGAAACATTAAGAGAATTTAGATTAAAAAAAAAAAAAAATCTGTAGCAACCCAATCCGCCCTTTCCCTTCACCTTACCAAAAACTGCCTATGCTTTCGATTTGTTTACGTAAATTTAGCAATTTTCTCCAAGAGTGGACCCCTCCCCTTTTTTTTTCCTTTGTTAGTTTGTAGAAAAATTTTATGTTTTTTTTTCTTTAATTAAATTTCTAGTTTCAATTTAAGCACCCTTGACAGTTTAATGTATTGGCTATTTCCCAACGAAAGGGCGGCAAATTGAGGAAAACACTGTAGCTACGCAACTGGCGATATACCGTTCCCTTGAATTCGAAACCAGTGAGTTAAATGTAGGGATTGCAATATACTGGACCGAAAATGCAATACCGGTATTCAGTATCTTTGAAACGTGATACCGGAATACCGGTAGTAAAAATTTCTTAAAAAAATCGAAAACCTATTGTTTCGTTGCCATATATCATACTTTTGTGAAAAAATTGTATGATTTATGAAAACGTATTATGAACAAATATAAAATGAAGGAACAAATGTTACAATAAAATACAGTAAAATACCTCCTAACGGACACCCCTCTTATGCGGACAATTTTTAATTCCCCAGTTCCAATGCAAATAACATTATTAAACCCCTGTCCTACGGACACCTCTCGATTGCGGACAAAAAAAAATTTGTCCCGTTAGTGTCCGCATTAGAAGGATTTTACTGTATCCATATTAGGAAGAAACATAATCCATCTATTGAATTGTTCTAAGCCTGTAACTCATTGTAATGCACTAACTTTCTGCAGTTGAAAATACTGTTTCTGAATCAACGTAGGTTAATGGTACTGTTAACAATGCACGATACACCTTCTCAAATTGCCTCGAAATTCTTCATCTTCAAATAATTCGGTCTCTTGCGTGTTATTTTTGGATGAATCCTACTGTGAGTGTATGTTTCTTTTATATTGTGAGTATTATTATTATTATTTGAATTAAAGTCTAGTTGTAATTTTTCTTCAAGAGGCGACACTTTTCTAATAATGACATCATTTTCAACGATATTCTCTTGATCAAAATATAGGATTGTGTTTGCTTTTTGATAGTCCTTTGTTTTGGAATTTACGATGAACTTAACTAAACTTGATCTAGTAAAATAAGAAATAACAGCGTCAAAAAGCACATATTGCAGATTGCCTGGAGACGCGTGTTTAGGCGTTACAAGGAACGCCTTTTTCAATGCATAAGAAATTAGCTTAAAGACATCCGACAAAGATCTTGCTTTTGTCGGATGCTTTTTCATCCATTAGCTCATTTCCTTTCCATTGAAAAAGGTGCTCCTTGTAACACAGAAACACGTGTCTGCAGGAATCTGCAATTTGTGCTTTTTGCCGTTGTTATTTCTTATTTTACTTTTTAGCACAAAGGTATTTATCTAACTTATTTAACTTAAACTCGATCTTGTTTGTTTCATTTATTCGTTCTCCTTCTTCTTTTAAAAATGCTTACAATTATAATTATGTAAATATTTAAAAATATTCAATATTATCTAGCAGAGTATATAAAGCTAAATAGCGAGACAGGAGCCCTAACCAAAACCGGTGGCAACAAATTACCATTTGTTATCCACTATAATATTAAAATCTGTTCGCGTCCGTCTGTCTGAACATCGATCTTCTCGAGAACCGCTGCGAATAGAAAGTCAAACGAGATACCGATCAATTCGAAATTTTCCAAAGAAAACAATAGGACCAATCTCGTAATTGTGCGATTTTAATTAGCGCAGATATTAATTAAAACGTTAATTAACATAACGTTATTCAGGAATTTTTATTTCTTTCCTGTTGCCATTTTGCATATGGGTGAGCAAGTAAAATTCTATTAATTGTTTTAAAAGAGATTTTTTTGGCTGCTGTCCAAATCTTAAAACAACGTTTCCATCTAGAATTTCATTTTAAATTAGTTTAAAATTGGTTGCTCTATTCGGACATAACCTTTATTTTATTGTCTGTCTTTTCTTTATTTTTTACATTCAACGTTCTTAACTCTTTTCAGCATATGAAAGTTGTTTCTTTAGCTGTGTTTATTGATTGTAGTGTAAGTTTATCATTCACCGGCCTCATATTTTGGTACATTTAGGATGTGTGACGAATTATGTTTATTTTGTTAAGGCTTTTTCCTGTCACATGGGTGAGTTTTCGAATTGTAATAACTCTCTTTTTCCTTCCTGTTTCTATTTTTGAAATACAGTTTGTATCGTTAAAAGAACACGTTAAATTAAGATTGTTTGGATTTCTTGAAGTGAAACAGAGTTGAACAAAAAAGATTGTTTTTAAGGATTTTAACTAAAGCTAATTTGGAATCTGATGACTTGGTATTAAGTTAATGCTTATTGGTATTTATTTTGTCTTGGTGCTTTAGTTTCACTTAATCAACCAAAAAGTATATGTCATTTTATGTAAAAAGCTGATTGTAATTGTACGTAAATATTTCAGATATAGTGTATCAGATGTAATTCATTTTTAACATGAGCACAGATTATAGTTGATAATGCATATATTTTCATCTTTTGTGCTAATTGAAAATACTCATAACTTGTATCATTGATAACTATAATTAAAACCTTAAAGAGATTTTTGCCAAAAATATGCTCTACTGGTGTTTTGCAAACCTTGCATTACGCGTATTTATTTACTCTTTAGTGCTTTAGAAACTGATGTCAGAGTAATACAAAAACATCAATTGGACATCTATTTCATTTTTAAGTAGCCCGTGCAACGCCGGGCACGCAGTTAGTTAACAAAAGAAATTTTGTTGTCAAAATTCAGTACAGTTGAGACAAATTCAAAATGTATACATATAAAGTATTCCTGCAATTAATAGTTGGGATAAATTAGTCGTAAGACAAATACATTTGAAATTACACTTGGAATTAACTTTTACAAAAGGGAAAGTGAGCAATCAGAGAAATGGGAAAAATAAAAACATGTTGCACATAAACGTGCGAAAGCGCGGTTCATCTTACCATTTAGTAATGAAAATATCGTTTTCAATCCTTCCGCTAATTTTAGTTAATGGTTTTCTACTAGTTCAGGGCTGTCCAACTGCAAAGAGGCCACGGGCCAGAATTCCAGCCACTGATCACCAGGCGGGCCGCAGTTTGAAAAAGTTGAACAATAACCTCTTACCTCTTAACAATTAATAGTTGAATTATTAATTATAAAACAATGAAACAGAAGGATTATAAAACAATTTGCTTACATTTTAATGGGAAAACTGAGGCCGATCCGCCTTCTTTACAAGAGCAGGATTGTCAACATCGATGTTTGTCTTTGCCAGCAGAAGAAGGTCTAACAATTAACTGTCGGAGAGAGAGAGCTCTGTGACAATTCTTGATAAAATTTATCGTTGAAAAAGCACTTTTACATAATTATATGCTCCCAAACATAGAAGTTATTTTCAGTCCAAAGTTACGCAGATTTGAAAACCGTTGTTAGAAGCAACTTTTGCTAATCTGAAATGTTTCTCTCTTCCCTCTCCCCCACAAACGCGAGGCAATGCTATTTCTAAGAATTCGTTTGGACACCAGCGTTCAGGATAGGACTGCATGACCTTGATCTGTAGATGTCCTGTACCTTTTTTTTTTCCCAATAAAATGAAAGGAGTAAAAGAGCGATCAAGAGGAAATTTCGAGGACCCCATCTTGATCAAGAACGGTAGTCTCGAATGCTTCTTGATACCATAAAATGTGGAAAAAAGAAATATGCTGAATAAGAAGTTGGCGGCCCGCGGGTAGCCAGTTAGTTGGACAGCCCTGTACTAGTTCATGCTTTTGACATAGAATTTTTGTCAATAGATTGATTTTGGTACTGTATCCAGGAAAAAGAACTGTACGTTTAAAATAAATGTAGATTTCTAATAAGTTAAATCAAGAACTCTGATGGTTTAATTATTTTCAGCTAACGATACCAGCAGCAATGCAGAAAAAAAGGGGGGGGGGTATTTCTTCAAAAAGTGGGTCAAAACTAGAAAAATACAAAAATTTGAGTAGTGGCCCCTATAATTGGGCCACCTACTGTAACTGCTCGGGAGGTTAAATGAAAGAAAATTTTCCAAATGTTGTACTTATTATTTTCATGATATTCAAAAACTTGTATTTATTATTTTCATGGAAATATCCGCAAAACTAATAAATATTTATGGAAATATATACTTATTGTCATTTGATGTTACAGCATCTTCAGCAAACTTGTTCACCTATTCTGTTACCAAAGGGCAGAATTTTTATAATTTTCAGCATGATGAAACTACAGCACAGCATCATGCCAGAACATAGAATGAAGATGACAAAATTGCCACTGAAATTGACTTATCCGTGCAGGGATAAAAGAATTGTGTAAGTGACGGTATTCATATTTATGGAAAAATATATTTATTGTCATTTGATCTTATAGCTTCTTCAGCAAATTTGTTCACCTATTCTGTTAACAAAGGGCAGAGTTCTTATAATTTTCAGCATGATGAAACTACAGCACAGCACCATGCCAGAGCATGGAATGAAGATGACAAAGTTGCGACTGAAATTGACTTCTCCGTGCAGGGATAAAAGAATTGTGCAAGTGACGGTATTCATATTTATGGAAAAATATATTTATTGTCATTTGATCTTATAGCTTCTTCAGCAAATTTGTTCACCTATTAACAAAGGGCAGAGTTCTTATAATTTTCAGCATGATGAAACTACAGCACAGCACCATGCCAGAGCATGGAATGAAGATGACAAAGTTGCGACTGAAATTGACTTATCCGTGCAGGGATAAAAGAATTGTGCAAGTGACGGTATTCATATTTTTGGAAAAATATATTTATTGTCATTTGATCCTACAGCATCTTCAGCAAATTTGTTCACCTATTCTGTTAACAAAGGGCAGAATTTTTATAATTTTCAGCATGATGAAACTACAGCACAGCATCATGCCAGAACATAGAATGAAGATGACAAAATTGCCACTGAAATTGACTTATCCGTGCAGGGATAAAAGAATTGTGCAAGTGACGGTATTCATATTTATGGAAAAATATATTTATTGTCATTTGATCTTATAGCTTCTTCAGCAAATTTGTTCACCTATTCTGTTAACAAAGGGCAGAGTTCTTATAATTTTCAGCATGATGAAACTACAGCACAGCACCATGCCAGAGCATGGAATGAAGATGACAAAGTTGCGACTGAAATTGACTTCTCCGTGCAGGGATAAAAGAATTGTGCAAGTGACAATATTCATATTTTTGGAAAAATATATTTATTGTCATTTGATCCTACAGCATCTTCAGCAAATTTGTTCACCTATTCTGTTAACAAAGGGCAGAATTTTTATAATTTTCAGCATGATGAAACTACAGCACAGCATCATGCCAGAGCATAGAATGAAGATGACACAATTGCCACTGGAATTGACTTCTCCGTGCAGGGATAAAAGAATTATGCAAGTGATGATGTTCAGAGGAACTCTAAACCAGTTCATGATGTTGGCTCGATGGGACTCTGGGATGCATTCACTCTTGATGTATCCTATTGCGGGGAAGTAAATGCCAACAGCCACCTCCAACAGCAGAAACGAGGCATAGGCAACGAAGACATTCGTTTCTGGAAAACTGGTAGCCAGAGCGCTTCCACACTGTGAAACAGTTGCGATCAAAATGGCCAGAAGCAACATCCGCTGAGGTTCGTATTTTCTGTACAAGGCCAACTGATAAAGAGACGAACCTATCATGATGCAGACCATGAACACCGAAAACACGAGCCCCAAAGGAGGGTGCTGCGAATCCAGAATCGGAGTCCAAAGGAACACAAACACATACATCACACTTTCGAACAACGATTGCACGATGCCAACCATGAAGATCAAGCTGTTGCCCAGGATCACACTTAACCCTTCGAAACATGGGTTTCGAGAGCTCTTCTGGCTCCTACCGTAGTTTTCATTCCACGCTTTAGAAATGATGAAGCAGCTGATGATGAAGAAAGGTATTGCAAGCACAAATGGCGAAATGGGTCCCAATTTCAAGGATTCCGAGGTGAAATTCGCCAATATTCCAGCTACGATAGCCAACACTCCGTTCCAGAAGGTGGCTTGGGCAAATGTGATGGAAATCCACTCCTGGGGAAAGTCATACGTCAGCATGTGTTCGTAAACGTACCACGATTCGAAAACGGAAAACAACAACGAAGTGGATACTCCCCCCAGCAAACGTCCTAAAAGCAAAATGTTGTAATTGGGAAATATCTTCAAAAAGCAACATAAAGAATAGGAGATGCAGAAAACCATGCACATCTTTTTTCGTCCAAATTTGTCAGCTAGAGCTCCAGTGCCGGTACCAAATAGCACACTAGCTGAAAATCCAACAACATACAGGACAGCTATTTGGGAATTGGTGAAACCATAATGACTGTATAGTTTATAGATGTATGGACCTTGCAGCCAATCGCCAAAGAGAGCGAGAAAGTATACTGCGAAGTATTTTCTTTGAAATGCTTTAAAGTGGGCATTATTTGTGGATGGTAGATCAGTCTTTGTAGCCTGGAGTAGATATTGAAGAGCCACACAGATGCCAATGGACATGAGCAATAAGCAATATGTAACGCCCGTAAGATATAATTCAGATTCCTGAAAAATAAATAAATAAGTAAAAAGAATGAAACCGATTTATAATACCAAGAATATTTAATGTATGCAAAAAAAATATATATACAACATAAAAAAGCTATTGTATCTTCTACTTCACATTTTAATGACCAGCCAAGACGTTCATTAAACACGGCAGCCAAACTTTCTACATTTCATTGAGTTCTTCTATGTGAAATAAATCTGGGGGATTCTTTAACACACAAGCTCTAATACACCACCAGCAACCTCCTTGTAAGCAGAGTCAGATAAAAATATAAAGTATCTGCTCACAAAAAAAAATAAATAAATAAATAATAATAATAATAATAATAAGAAATAAATACATTTTGTAAAAATTTTTGGCTAAAACAACGTTACTAAGCACAAAATTGCAAATAATTGCAGGCATATGCTTTGAGGTTACAAGGAACTAATTTTCATGCCAGTTACCCTATATGACGAAAAGTATTGGGACACTTAGTTTAAAAAATTCACTTTTACGGATTTCTCGAGAGATAAAAGACTAATTGCTCTGTAATTTTTTATGCATGAAAAGTATACTCTTGCGAATAAAAAAATAAGAAATATTTTTTTCGAATTTGTAGCATGAAAATTATTTTAAAAAATACATAAATCTTCGTGAAACTACAATTCAGTTGAAAAGTTTTTAACACATTTGCGTCCAAGGCAATAAGGGTAAGATTAAGTTTTAAGAACAAAATTTTTCATTTCTCAAGAAAATTATTTAAAATAATGATAAAAAAAAAATTGCAGCACATTTTGCGTTATTTTCATTAGTTTGCAATTAAAGAAAACATCCAATTCTGCTTTGATTTTGAAAACTTAGGCATTTAAGGATTGTGTCTACTTCCATCTTGTGAATGACCAAAAAGGGCGACTACGGTTCACATATAGCTAAAAAGACTTTCCGATCAAAAAAACGCTTTTCTCCGATCGACCCTCATATCTTCAGGCTTTTGATTCCAAAGCAGTAAATTGTCCTCTTTGAGTGTGTGCATAATTCCTGTTCACAAGAGGAATTTTTTTCTTGGGAACTATTGAGGGTCAGAAATGGCGGCTGCGGAAGTTTTTTTTGGGTCGCCACTTTTTTTTATTGCTAGCGTCATTTTACCTCAAAATTTTTACAATTTCTTTCAGGAAACATCGATAAAAATGAAGATTAGATCTCATAGAACAAAATTCCCTGGGAAAAAATTGGAAAAATTTTTTTTTTTTGGGAGGGAAGGGGGAAATTCGGAAAATTCCCTGACTTTTCCCTGACGTTTTGACCAGTGTCATTTTTCCTGACAATTCCAGGTTTTCCCGGAGCGTACGAACCCTGGACATTCAAAATTATTTGTTATTGCCAGTAGCGTTGACAGACAAAAATTTTGGAAAGGGGGTTTTCAAAATCGAAAATTGAAGCTTTATTTTTCATTAATTTCATCATTATTATCATTAGCTTTTCTTTTACAGTTCAAAATTATTCTTAATTAACAAATTGATTACTGTGCATTTAGCTCCACCATTAATTCATTTTTTTAGAGTTCATTATGCAGGAATGTACATTAAATAGTCTGATGTTTCAGAACAACTTGGGTCGAAGTATCGATACTACCAATGTTTTAATTTTGGACATCGATGTTTTGAAACATCGATGTGTTTTCATCAATGTCGCACCAGGGCTGAGGAGTCGGAAGGAAAATGACCGACTCCGACATTTTGCCACTTCCGACTCCGACTTTTAAATTATTTATTTTAATTTTCTCCCCTTATGGAAAGGGGAGAAAACCTCAAAGCAACGATTGAAATATTAACGTTTTTTTATGGAATTTTCTCGTTGTATTTTGTAGTAAACCTAGGATGCCATACAACGTTAGAAGTTCAATTTTAAAATCAAGTTTTCCAATAGTTGCGATCTTAAAAGTGAGATACCTTAAAAATTTCATTTTTTTAACACTAAAAGGATTAATTCGCTAGCCTTTTAATGTTTAACAAATAAATGTTGATCAAATCGTGTGCTTTCAATTTTTTAAAGCTGTAACTAGAGAGAAAAAAAGCTTTCTTACTAAGTCTAAAAACCTATCTTGAGAGGGGGCGGTATGACCCGGGTGACACACGGTTAATGTTCGAGTTGGCAAAAAATTATTACTTTAATTCTGAAAATTTTCCCGAATAAATTTCAAATTTTTTTTTCATCTAAAAAATGTTAACGAAAGTAGGGGAGAAGCGGGGAGATCCTGGGTACATGTACGTCTGGTTTCCACCCGAGTCTACTTGCTCAAGGGATTTTTATAACTGAGATCGAAGTAAAAAATATATTGTGTAATGTTTAATCGAAAGTGATTACTTAGAAAATGATAGGTGAAAAAACCGTTTGCTGACAGTTGCTACTAGTTAAAGAAAGTTGACAAAACAAGCAAACTAGGTAACGGCGTAGTTTACAGAAAGTTCAATTGGAAATCAAGCCAGCTGGTTGCCAATGGCAAATATTTTCTTATTTATACATGTAAAAAAACCAATTACGCAGTCAGTTTTTTCAAAAAATGCAAGGAAAGTCAGCGAAAATTAAAGAAAAAAGAAGCCCGGAGTTGGAGTTGGCATGTTTTCTAACGACTTTTTACCCAAAAATCAGTCCGACTCCGACTCCACAGCCCTGGTTGCACCACACCAGAGTCCTCTTTTTCCCCATTTATTTAAAATAAAAATGTTAAAAGAAGTGTCTCCCAGTTTTTCCTTCTGCATTTGATTTTTTTTTATTTTGGTTTTCCATTATAAATTTTTCCATCCTATCCAGACATTTTATTTGCTTGAAATACTACCACCTGAGGTCCAGTTAAAAACTTTTAATATTTTGGACTGCAATTTTTCTTACACTGAACGTTAGGTCTCTTTTCTTTTCATTTTAAATATCAGGCCTCCTGAATCTTTTGATGAATTTTGTGGTCAATTTTAGTGTTTAACCCCTCAAAATTTAATAACTACTGGGTAATGTGTCTTTTATTAAAATACTTTAAGAGCCATTGTCTGTGAGGATCAGGCAGGTTGTGATTGTTGGGATTTTTAATTTTCTTTATTTTCACATAGGTTGTTTCTTATCATGAATGTAATGTAATTCCGAAATTTGAGCTTTGTCTGACTCACCGTTTTTGAGAAAACATTTTTTTTTTATTTAGGGGGCGTGGCCTATTTTTGCTGGTTTTTCAAATTTTAATGTGCTTGTTGCTTGAAGCGCCCTTATAATGACATGGATTTTTTAACTCTATATTAATATATGGTCTTGTTAGATACTGTTACAGCTGTCAAATCGGTGACACTATGAGGGCGACGCCCACAAACTCCGTTTAAAAATGACCAAAAATGAATTTTTTTCTATATTCAAGGCCAATTTTCTCAAAGCGCCTTCATGATGACACCAACATTTTTAGATCATTTTCTAGCCACACTTACATACATCAAAAATATGTAACAAAATCGGTGTCACTATAAGGGCGCCAGAAGATATTGGAACTTTTATTCGATAAATTTCACAAAAACACAAATATTTAAAATCTAACTACAACTGTCGCCCTCATAGCAGAGATCTGATACTAAATTTGGTTGATAACCAACATGTTTGTCTAACATTTGCACAAAAAAAAATCGGTGTCACTCCTATTATTTTTGGAAATATAATCGTTCGAAGTTAGTACGTTATGGCGTTTTTTTATATTTATATATTTAATCTTTTCACGCCCAGATAGGTTTTTTGAACATATTTATTTTTAATTTAATACAAAAATGTGTACCTTTTAACATAAACAGCTTTGGCAGTAAGAGCGTCTTTTTCTTGATTAGAAAATGCCCGTTTTGATATAGGTACAGGCGGATGTATTGTGCATAATATGTCTAGATTATCATACCAATACTCATCTTGTTTTTTCGGCCAAACAAATCTATTTATTCCAATTGTTCTTGACATACATTTGACCTAACTTGCAAATGGATTTTATACGAAAGATGTATAGAGAGAAGCTCTTACAAACATCTTATATAAATGCTTCAAATTTTCAACTAATAAATATCCCTGCATTGCCAAAAGTTCAATTTAATGAAATTGGATGGGCCCTATCTTTACGAGTTCAGTTCAAGTTCACTTCAAAGCAGAAGGAGTATTTATAAGAGCAATTTACGATTGGTGAAAATACTGGGAAAAAACAACATTCCTGTCAAGTTGTACACTAGATGAGAAATGTAGTTCGTAACGGGGAAAAAACTGTTCGTTGCTTCAGAGTATTGTACTATAAAACAAATCCTATTCTTTTTTTTTCGATGGAAGAAACAAAAAAACGAATGCATTCTCAATACATCAAATGAGAATATTGAAGAAAGCGAACATTCAGAATCTGAATTTGAGGATAACATAGACCAAAACGAAGAAAACATTACGAATCAAATCAAACCAATTTCAAAAAGACGGTCATCTCTTATTGAAAACTGCTAATTTTGTAGCACTAAAGCATGGGAAAACATGGTATCCCAGAAAAATAGTAGAAGTTGACCATTTGCAAGTTTAGATCAAATGCATGTCAAGAACAATTGGAATAAACAAATTTGTTTAGCCGGAAAAACAAGACGAGTATTGGTATAATAGTCTAGACATGTTATGCACTATAGATCCACCTGGTACCTATATCAAAACGGGCATTTTCTATTCAAGAAAAAGACTCTCTTGCTGCCCAAAGCTGTTTATGTTATAAGGTACACTTCTTTGTATTAAATTAAAAATAAATATGTTCAAAAAAAATCTGGGTGTGAAAATATTAAATAAATAAATATAAAAAAAATGCCATAACGTACTAACTTGGAACGATTATATTTCCAAAAATAATAGGAGTGACACCGATTTTTTTGGTGCAAATGTTAGACAAACATTTTGGTTATCAACCTAATGTAGTATCAGATATCTGCTATGAGGGCGACAGTTGTAATTAGATTCTAAATATTTGTGTTTTTGTGAAATTTATTGAATAAAAGTTCCAATATCTTCTGGCGCCCTTATAGTGACACCGATTTTGATACATATTTTTGATGTATGTAAGTGTGGCTAGAAAATGAACTAAAAATGTTGGTGTCATCATGAAGGCGCTTTGAGAAAATTGGCCTTGAATATAGAAAAAAATTCATTTTCGGTCATTTTTAAACGGAGTTTGTGGGCGTCGCCCTCGTAGTGTCACCGATTTGACAGCTGTAACAGTATCTTACAAGACCATATAGTAATATGGAATCAAAAAATCCATGTCATTATAACGGCGCTTCAAGCAACAAGCACATTAAAATCTGCAAATTTGAAAAACCGTCAAAAATGTGCCACGCCCCCTAAACAAAAAAAATTGTTTACTCAAAAACGGTGAGTCAGACAAAGCTCAAATTTTGGATTTACATTACATTTATGATAAGGAACAACATATGTGAAAATAAAAAAAATTAAAAATGTCAACAATCACAAATGCTTTAAACTGCCTGATTCTTACAGACAATGGCTCTTAAATCTCCCTTTATTTCAAACTCTTTCTAAATGGAACATATTTCAGATGATGTGATTTTCGTGATGATATTTCGATTAAAAAAGTTTAGAAATAAATTTGTCGGTGTTCCGAATGAAGCAAGAATACTTATTTATTGATTTTTTTTTAATGTAAAAAGACGGAGGTTTGTCATGGGTTTTGCTGATTATTTTTCTTTTGCAAAAAACTGTTAGAAACATACATTTCGGCGCACCCTAATTAGATAAGGTTAATAAAGTTCTTTGATTTTTTTAAATAGCACTTAAAAATATTTTCTTTCTAAATTTATGTTCTATATCATTTCTATTCACTGCTTGCTGTATTTTATTTATTTTTTCCTCCCAACACTCTAAAGGCTCTCCTTCTTCTTTTTACATTACTAAAATGAAATAAGCTGTCTC
The DNA here is from genome assembly GCF_026930045.1 of Uloborus diversus. Classification (NCBI taxonomy): domain Eukaryota; kingdom Metazoa; phylum Arthropoda; class Arachnida; order Araneae; family Uloboridae; genus Uloborus; species Uloborus diversus. The sequence continues at coordinate 22,633,568 of NC_072739.1, forward strand.
TTCTCTGAAAAACAGAATCTGAACCCCCCCCCCCCCTCCTCTGCCGATGACTCCTGGAGAGAGAGGTTGAGAAGAGGGTTTCAAAAGGCATTGAAAAGCATGAGAAAAGCTGAAGACCTTTTCGGAGAACTTAGCTGGTCCTATGGCAGCGGTTCCCAACTTTTTTAGTTGTGCGGCTCACCTATTTTGTAGAAAACACCCTTGAGGCCCACTAACTACTATATATTACTTGTACAGCCAAAATTTACTTTCGGGGGGGGCGGGGGGAGAGTAGCATTTGCTCATAACATTCCTTAAGTGTAAATAATATACCGTATTTGGACTGAAAGTGTGTTAAAAAGCAAAGTTCTGAAGTTGTTAATCACCTTCTTATTTCATGCTGCACCACTGATACTAACATAATGTACAAGATCAATTTTCAAACTAGTTTTTAAGAAAGAAAATAACTTTATTGTCATTCACTTAGCTGTAAGAAACTCAAAAACAAGTCATCAAAGTCAAAGCTCCATGGGATTTTTGACGCTGTTTTTCCTCTACGAGGGAGCTGATATCTGGTTTGAAACTAGATAGTTTTAGTCTCAAACAACTCGCAACATTCCATGCATTTCAAAATAATTTTTTTTTAAATTTACAATGAAAAGTCTCATTAAAATAGGTAGGTTGAAGAAAAGCCCCTCAAGCCTCTTAATTCACTGGTTTGTCACGCCTGTTCAGCAAAGGAGGAACACTAGTTTCTTTGGTAATTTTCTTTAAAAAATTAGATTCATTAGATTTCATCTCTTCAACTATAGGAAAAAATTCCTAAGAAATATGAAAAATCTTAATCTTAAAAGTTCATTACTGGCGATGAGCCAGGAAGAGTTTTTGAGTGACCATACATCTAATAAGTGAATTTTCGCAAAAGAAAAAACAAACATTAAGACCCCAAGATTTGCCTTGGTTCAGATTCTTGTCCAGTGTCCACGGCCCAGTAACACGCTGTTCACGGCCCATGGGTTGGGAACCGCTGTCCTATGGTATAAGCTGCAAACATAGAGGGTCAGGAGACAAGTCCCCCTCTCCCCCAGGTCACACTCTGCCTGCCCTCTCTACTAGGGCTATGGAGTCAGAGTTGGACTGATTTTGGGGTAAAGGAGTCAAAATCAGAGGCTTTAAAATTCAAGGAGTCAGAGTCAGTCATTTTCGCTTTGATTACAGCCATGTTTTCTGTCTACATCATTGCTAACGGATGTTAAAACACTTTCGATTTGCAGTTCCTCTTTTGAAAGTTGCAGGGACACCACTATTCTTTAACATCCCTCATTATCAGAATCCTAAGGATTTCTTTGAAAATTAAATTAAATTTTTAAAAAACTCTGTAAGAAAATTTGATTTTGGTTTTTTAACACCGATAAAATGTAAAAAAAAAAATAAAATAAATAAATGTCAATCATTTCACCACTCCCTGCTCGAGGAAAATGCTCCTCCAGCAGCCTCTTACTCAGGCTTTGATTCAACATAAGTTTATCATTTAATTTAGTTTTTTGTAAGGTGTTTCTCATACATAAATAATTTTAGATTACATTTAAGGGGTTGTTACATAATACTCATAGGCTGCAGGTTAAGTATCATTACGCAAGAACTTCTCAAACCTCTTTGCTCAGTGTCATGGTTTTCAGTCAACATCAATATCATATGGGGCTATCATTTCAAATTATTGCATAAGCGGGAAGAGTCAAAAGGTTTATACTCAATGCATATTGTATCAAAACCCAACAAGAAAATCATGCCCACATAAACTAAAACTTTTTTTTAAAAATTAGCTTCAGGCAAAACTTTTTATGCTTGTTCAAAAAAGAAAAAAAAAACAATGTAGTGAGTCTTTTAAGTCAGTAAGTTGCCTCCCCTAAGCCAGGGCTAAGGCCAGAACTACATGCGATACACCAGACCGCACGGTTATCACATCAAGGACAGCAGTATTGTTCTTATTAGAACTCATCAGTCTGGAATAGTGAATTACCAAGCTGGAGGCAGATGTCATCTCACTGAAGCTGAGAGTAGCAACAAACTGGTAGAAAAAGTAAATTTATCTCACCGGTGAGTGTCCACAGCATGGTGCGGGTCCACTTGTAGTTTCACCTTCAATTCACAAGTCGAACCACACCAAGTCTGTGGCTAGTTAAAAAAAGTACTGGGTAAGTCCCTGAATCCCATTCCATCCCCTTACATTATTATTCGAGCAGGTCTACAATCACATCTTTACAACTTCAATTTTGAAAAATTTCCTTGGGTAAGCTTCCAAATCTCCTTTTCATCACCAAAGAAAGTCTAAAATTGTATTTTTGAAGCTTCAATTTTTGAAAACTTCCGAGAGAGAATTCTGAACCCCATTTCCTTAACACCACTAAAAATAGACTACAATTAAGAACTTAAAATTCCAAATTATTGTTGATTGCAGAATCTCTCAAAGAAGTCGGAATTGTCGCTCTCCAGCAACTGCCCTTGACATCAAATGAAAGAGATTTAGTATCATTTAAAAAAAGACAGGAGAGAATGAAAAAATGAAGAAAGAAAAAGCATAATACTGCCCAACTACCTAAAAATTAGCAGAATCGACAGATAAAATTTGCCGAATAAAGAAAATTTTTGGAAAGTCACAATAACCTCCCCTCTAGCAAATCCAACTTAAGTGGTTTATTTTACGTCTTCCTTTTCCATTGATCATTGATTTTGTGCATCATAAGTTTTTTATGTTAAAAAAAACGTTTAAAAAAATATATAATAAATAAAAATTCAATATTTTAATTGAGAAACAGTAATGTATAGTTAAAAAATGGTTTTTAACAGTTTGAGGTGGTGTTTACAAGTGTCTTTAATCGTATGGGTATGTTTATAAAAGCTTTTACACATACCTTTTTCCACAACGCGAAATTTCAACTTACGCGAAGGGTCTTGGAACGCATCCCTTGCGCAAGTCGAGAGTCGACTGTATTACATAATATTTTTGCTCTATTAAATATAGCAATGAAAAAACAAATTGTAGGATTTGAAAGCTACGGTTCCAACATGCAGAAAACATGTCTCATTTATTGAGAAACAATAATTTAAAAGGTTGAAAAAAATTGTGTATAGGGTCATTCTACAAAGAATAGCCACTTTTCCCGCATATTACGGTTTACGTATTTCATCAAAAAGTAATTATTTTGGAACAGATGTGACATACCCCCCCCCACCCCCCCATTTGGCGACATCCGATTTTTTGCACAAAATTGAAATATTTTTCTCGCTAATGAGGCGATAATTTTTTAAGCATGGCATCCCTGCTGAAACTGACCTGTGTTTGGCAATCCGAAAGGCAATATTAGATCTGTTCAAACTTGTTTACTTATTATTGGTTTCTAGGTTTCTAGTCACGCAGGAGAGATTCTTGTTTTTTCTTGCAATATACCTTACAGGAAAGCTTATTTTGTGTTAGTTTAAATTCAGTCTTTTGATGAATAAATATTAGAAAATGCCAGTTTCTTCAAACTTGAACGTTAACTACAAATAAACTTCAACTTGGTGTGTATCTGTAAGGTGCCATTGTCTGTTTTGTTTCAGACTGAGGGTGAGGATTTATACCATAAAAAGGTAAGTTCTTCTTTTGCAGAATTCAAAAAAAAAAAAAAAACTCTCACTTCCGAAATTCTTTGTTTTTACAAAATCTTGAGGGTTTCTTGTAGTTTTTAACATTATTTTCACTGTGTGTAAATTAATTTTACAAAAATAGTACGGTCATTTTATTCTAAAAGTTAATTCTTATCGATGCTACGAATTATTTAGACATATTCTATAAACGTGACTTCTTTAGGTACTGAATTTCTGAAAATAAGCTGACTCTAGCATTTTATAAAAATATGAAGGTGTTATTTTATGTAAAATATAATAGGTATTTTGAAAGCATGTCTGGATAGCAAATTAATGTATGATATTTTTGTATTGTTTATGTTTGGGATGTTCTGTTGAAACATTTCTACTTTTCATACATTGAAATTTGAGTAACTAAGCGTTTTTTTGGCTGAAATAGTTACTGATTATGGGGATGTTTTCCGCTTTAAGCATCTTTAAGCATCGTAATTTGAATTGCTTTGCTCTTTTTTTTTAGCAGAGTATGAGAAAAGTTTTTGTTCGATGAAATGCATGTTGGAAAATAGCTTTTATTTCTATTGGTACATATTTCATTGGTGAGCTGAAATAGTAATTTATTAATTTAAGCATTTTGAATACTTTCTAGTAATTTTTCTTTCTGTACAAAAACTTTCTAGTTTCTGGTATTTTTGAAGCGTATATTCTCGATGTTTTTTGTTGTGATTTTATGTTGTTTCTCTCTGTCTCTCTCTCTCTCTATATATATATATATAGTGTTCTGAAGTGTTTTGATCATGTTTTTTTTTATCTGAATTTTTCTTGTTGGAGCTAAAAAAGCATCGCTAAGAATGATGTATGACATATTTCGTCATACATCGTTTCTTGGCGCCAACAGGAAAAAGTCGCCAAGGGTGGGGTATATGCCATTAGTTCCATTATTTTATAAGGTAATGACAAAATTTTTTGCTTAAGAAATCACACATACGTTTGCAATTTGTTAAGCAACAAAATTTTGTTCAATACCATTTAAAAATATTACTTTTAATGAAATATATGAGGCGTCACCTTGCGGGTCAAAATTAGCTTCCCATGCAATAGCCCATCAAATTTCACTTCTGCCGTCTTCTTTTCTTAGAGAGTCTGATTATCTATCACTTATTGAGTTAAAAGAGTCTTGTTTTGCGATTTTCAGACTGAATAGTCATTGCAGAGTCGACAAGCTCAGACATGGGTGAAACTGCAGTCTCTGGATAATGTAATGAACTAATCCATACCTGCTAGCAATTTTGACTAGGCTCTGGCCGTGGGATGGTAACTTAAAGCTTTATACTCATTAAGTTGTCTACAGGTCTGTTGTTTAGATGGGATCAGGAGGGGCCATGTGCCCATTCCCAAATTTGGGAAAGAAATGTATTTACATGCAAATTGGGTCAGGTTTCTTCTTGTTTTTTTTTAACTTGCATTTAGTATTCCCCCTCCTCCCCCATCAGGAAAAATTCCAACTAATGGCCTGGTTATCTTTAGGCTTGCCAGACATCCCGGTTTGACCGGTTACAGTCCCAGTTTTCAAACGAAGTCCCGGTGTCCTGGCTGGTTTACTTCAAGTCCCGGAAAAGGATAAATTTGATTACAAATGACCAAAAGGGTCTAAAATCAATTAATTGTGAAAGATTATTTAGGGAATAATTACTTTATCATTTATAACATTGACTTGTAAAATTAATACCGGATTAGCTTGAGAGGATTTTTAAAACAAGATTAAAACAAAAATAAGACGGTCTTAAAAAGTCCTATAATATGAAAAGTATAACCAAATACTAGTCAATTTTTTATTCCTCATTCAAAGTGTTTTTTAAAATTAAAATAGTAAATATTTACATGTGTGAACTGAAATGTTCAAACTGTATCTGCTTACTTCATTTTTATTACCCTTGCTTATTAAAGTTCATAATTAGTAACCATTCATTCATAGCATTGACCACTACCCAATAAAATGCTCTAAAAAATCAGGCAGGGTTGTGTACCCCTTTGAATACTAGCAATTCTGCAGAGGGAAGGGGGGGGGGCATTCCGTTTGAACATTTCAGAAAACTGGAACTTCGATTTAATGATACCCGATTCAAAAATTTCATCAGTTTAATGATACATTTCAGCGGTCTGGATTTGAATGTATTGAAAGTCTATGCTCCTCGATTTAACGTCGTTCTTGATTTAAGGTTAATCTTTTCCCGCCCCTTGACAATCGTTAAATCGTATTATTATACTGTAGGAGTTTTTCTGCATTTGGAGAACCTAAAATAAACTAATACAGTGTAATGACCGACATATCCGAAGGAACTTAGCTAGGAAATGAACCTTGTCTGTCACAGAAAGCTCATTCAAATTCCTGTGCCATAAAACCCAAAGATGAAACAAACCAGTAAAATATACTTACATTGACAGTAGTTACTGCTTGTGTTAAATTTGACTCTGAAACAACCATATTGTGCAACGAATCTGCAAGACAAGTTATCAAATTCAACATTCATGTTCATTCGACAATACAATTTTAATATTATGAATCATACAATCATAAATTCAGTTGCTAATCTGCCTCTTTTAATGCACTTCATGTCAGCAATAATAATAATAGCAATGACAAAACCTGTATATATACCTCTAAATATTTAACAGTCCGTCTCAAAGCAACTGCTATAAACGAAATTTTTACAAAAACTAGAGAATGAGACGCAGTAAAATAATGCTAAAAAGTTTGCATGTTACTAGAATAAAACAATAAGAGACAAAACCACTTACAGTATCAGAATATTTTTCATAAATGCTTCAATTCTCCATCAGTGAATCAAACGTCGATCTGATTTGTAATGTGGATATTGAAGAGACAAATGAAAATACTGAGTGAAATTCGACATCGATCATTTTTTAAAAAGCGTTTTGTTCACCGGAAGATTATTCTTCTGAGCGGATATAGCATCCGCAAACACCAGTCAAATTAAATAGATGTTTTATTTAACTCTCAACAATATTTGTCATTTAACCACCTGACCGACGAAAACGTAAACAATAAAATTTTACAGTTAACTTGGGAGTTAAGACAGATTTCAGGTAAATAGTATAAAAATAATACAATGCATAACTTATTCGTGACTTATTCGATTGCATTTTCATTGAAATTTATTTTTATTATGCCTTCATTTTTATCTAGTTATCTGAAAATAAAAAATAAAATACTTACTTTGGATTCAAATCAAATGGCAACAAGTATTCATTTATTGATAAACATGGAAGTCACAAATGTTTATTTCGCTCATTGGGCGTTTTCCTGCCGTGGATGGTGGATGGTGTGGCTGCAACCTTAACTGTTCTCTTCCTCGTGGGTCGGTGGCAGCGGCAGTTTAGTAGTAGCTCTCGCGTGTTGTGGTTGCTGCGTTGCAGCCGGGAGATGCACGGGCCGGGTGTTTGGCCCTTTTTCTTTTTGTAGTTTTTTTCCTTTTTTAGGCTGCTTATGGCGTCTCCCTCTTGTTCCTGGGACTCCCTCCTCGTCTAGTTTTACTTTTTTGTGCGTGCGTTTCTTTTTTTTCGGTTGTTGCTCCCGCAAGCGGCGGAGCCCTGGTTGTTGCCGTCTTTGGGTTTGGCGGGCGCTTCCATGCTCAGGTAAGGCAAATTTTTCTTTTTTCCTTTTGCGTCAGCACCATTTTCCTGCTTTCATTCTCATGGCAGGTATTGACGACCCCAACGTCTTTCAAAGTATTTCGGATTACCCGACCACCATTGATGCCATTGCGGGCAACGGTGGCTCTAATTTTTGTATTCTTTTCAAAGTTAAAGACCAGCCCTCAGCCGGTCTCCCCCGTAATAAACCTTTGCTTATTAAAAAAGATTTTGAGGAGTCGCTCATTAACCATAATCTAATTGAATCTATCGATTTTACTCGTACCAATCACATGATAGTGAAAACATACAACGCAGCATGTGCCAAAGAAATTTTGGCAAAAAAATCAATATTAAATATTCCTACAGAAAGTTCACTGTTGAACGACGGAACCACGACTCGGTTCCTTCTTCGTAACATCCCTATCGAAGTTAGCCTCAATGAATTAGCCACTGAATTATACGAACAAGGAGTATACAGCAAGGAACTTCGCAGATTTTCTTATATCAAAGAAGGAGTCAAACACCAAAGCGAGTCGGTTTTAGTAACCATTTACGGCACCAACCTTCCCTCCTCAATCAAATTGTGGTACACGAACTATAATGTGGAACTGTTCATAGATAGACCAAGGGCTTGCACTAAATGTCTTCAGTATAATCACAGCTCCAAAAATTGTAATTCAGAAGCAGTATGCGGCCGCTGTGCTGAACAGCACACTACAGCCTCTTGCGGGAGCAACACCATTAGGTGCGCACTCTGTCAGGGGGATCACTTGGCCTCAGATAAACTTTGCCCTAAGTACATCGAAGAAGCAAATTTTTTAAAATTTAAATGTATCAATTGTTTATCTTTTCCGGAGGCCAGGCGCAGATACCGCAAAGAAAAAAATCAGTCATTCGCCCAAGTTGTCAGGATAGAAGGTGTCCCTAACTCCCAGGAACAACTAAACCTTAAAGTCGAAAGTATCCTCACCGAGGCTCTAAAGAGGATGGAGGATAAGTTCAACCAAATTGTCGAAATTCAGTCAAAAATCTTTGAACAAGCAATGAACAGTACCCTCTCTAGCATTCAAAATATGGTCACCAATATTTTTTCCAAATTGCCTCTTAGCCCTGAGCGTCCCAGGAAAGTTCCTAACGCTTCTAACCCCACGTCCTCTAATGCTATGGATACCTCTGGTAACTCTCCTCAAGTCAGTCCTCCCAGCTCCTCCCTGCCCAACCAGACCCCCGCCCTTCCTCCCTCCTCTCTTGGTCCTCGGTGACAGTGGGCCTCCCTTTTTGGTCCCTCCCTCTTTTTGGCGCTTTTTCTTCCCTCGGTCCGGTGGGCCTTTTTTTTCTGTTTGTTCTTCGTTGTCGCTGAGGGTGTGTCTTTAGTCCAATGGAACTGCCGTAGTATCTCGAATAAGCGCCCGTACTTTAATCAGTCCCCTTTTTTTGATCACAACATTTACGCTTTTCAAGAGACTTTTCTCAAAAATGACCATTTTTCTTTTTCCAATTCCACCATATATCGCAAAGATCGAGGAGTGGGCGCGGGTGGCGGCCTTATGACCATCATTCCCAGAACCTTTCCTTCTGCTGAAATTAACCTCAACCGGTTTCATTCCCCTCATACCGAAATTCTTGGCGTCAGCATCTGGAACAATAACAAGCAAATTGACATCATCAATATTTATTCTCCCAAAGGCAAAATTCAAACAGATTGGCTTGAGAACTTAAAAAATTCCCTCTCCACGTCCTTCTTTATTCTCGGAGACTTCAACCTTCATCATAATTACTGGGGCAGCTCGTTCAACTCCCCCAACGCTGACTCTCTCGCCAACTTCATTATCAATAACAATATATGTATTATCAACAACTGCTCCCCTACTCATAGGGCCCCCTCCGGCGCTCACTCCCTTATTGATATTTCACTTTGTTCAATAGACCTCTTCCCCCTCTTAAATTTTTACGTCCACCCGGACCTCTTTGACTCTGACCATTACCCCATCATCATTGACCTCTCCCAAATTTTTACCTCCAATATCTCTACAATTCATCAGAAGAATAGCCATATTTGGAATCGCGTAGTAAACCACATCAATAGCAACTTCCAGGACAATTCTGACTTTCAAGAGCTCCATAATCTTTTTATTACTGCACTCAACACCAACAAGAAGACTCACACAGATCAGAAATCTAAATTCCCTCCATGGTGGACCCAAAAATGTAGCTTCCTTCTTGGACAAAAACGAAAGTTCCTCCGAAAAGCAAAAAAAAACGTCTCACGTGACGACTGGCTCAAATATAAAAATTTCTCCGCTAATCTTCGTAAAGAAATCAAAAAAGCTTCTCGCAACTACTGGGACAATATATGCAATAGTCTTGGTTCCAGCAAAAATGCCTATCGCATGATTAAAGCCATCGTCTCTAATAAATCCAAGGGGATCACCGAGTCAAACAACATCATCAATATTGGAACCACCTCTGTCTCCTCCGCCCTGGCTCAAGCCAATGCTTTCTGCTTCCATTATTGTTCCCGCTCGTCTCTTCCTGGCATCCCACTCGACTTTAACTTTAATCATAGCCACCATTTAGATAAAAACTTCACCATTCAAGAACTGAACATTGCTATCAACCATATGAAGAACACCTCCCCTGGCGAAGACGGGATCCCCGCAAAAATCTTCAAACTTATGCCTGATAAAATCAAAAACAACCTCCTAAAGAACTTCAACTCCATGTGGGGCAACGTCACCATCCCCGAAAATTGGAAAACTTCTATCATTATTCCTATAAAGAAGCCTAATAAACCCGCTGCTGACATCTCCTCTTACAGACCTATCGCCTTAGGTTCTGTGTCCGCCAAGTTATTTGAACGTCTCATTCTCCGCCGCATCGTTTCGTGGTCCACCTCCAAAAATCTTTTTCACAGTAATCACCTTGGTTTTCTCCCTTTTCGTGACTGTAACACTGCTTTAACTAAATTCTCAGAAGACATCCAAACAGCCCGCAGAAACAAAAAGTTTATCTTTTGCATCAAACTCGACATTAAGTCTGCTTACGATAGCGTCTGGATTGACGGCCTATCATGGAAACTTTTGAAATGCGGCATCAGCGGTAAAACAGCGTGTTGGATCAATAAATTCCTTTCAGCCAGGGTAATCAAAGTTCGGTGGAGAGGAGCCACCTCTTCCTCCCACACCCTCTCTTCTGGGGTTGCCCAAGGATCCGTTCTGGCACCCCTGCTTTTCATGATCTACATGCATGATATTTTCGAAGATATCCCTTTTGGAGCAAAAATACTCATTTACGCTGACGACATCATCATTTTTTCCCAAGCTGACACTTCAGAGAATGCTAAACTTAAAATTGAAAAAACCCTCTCCCATATTACCCAGTGGACCCAAAATTGGAGACTTACAATTGCTCCGGAGAAAAGCGTAGCCATGAATTTTTCTAGAAAAAGATATTCTCCCAACTTCCAATTTCATTATAATGGGAAAGCCATTCCCTGGGACACCAGCATGAAATTCCTTGGAGTTATTTTCACTAACAATTTTTTATTCAACAGCCACATAATTAATCTTCAGAAAAAAGCTTTCCAACGCCTTAACTACCTCAAAATCATAGCTAATAATAACAGCGGCACCAATGCTAAGAACCTTGTTATCATCGCAAATAGCCTCATTAGGGGATTAATTGACTACAGTTCTATCGTCTACGACGCGGCTAGCCTTTCCAGCCTCAATAAGATTGAAGTGATCTACAATAGCGCTCTTCGATGGGCTCTCGGCCTCCCTCGTTGGACTCCTCTCCCTATCCTCTACCAGGAAGCTAATGAAAACCGTATCAGCGACAGACGTTCTTCAATGATTATTAAGTATACCCTCCATCATTTCTCCCTTGATTGGATGTCTCCTATTTCAAATAAAACTAAAGAACATAGTATCGATAACCGCTTCAAAAGAGACAATCACCACATCTTTCCCCGCCTCTTCGACTATCTCAGAGACAACAATATTCACTATAACAAAATTATAAAGAAAAGATTTAAAGAAGACCTGATCAACATTAATAATTTTTACATTATCTCAGATGGCCTCCCTTTCCAAGACAAGAATATCAACTCGACTATTGCACGCTCATACTTTTCTGAATATCAAACCAATTTTCTTCAAGGTAAAATCATCCTCAGCACAGATGGATCAAAGAATAATAATTTCACCAGTATCGCTGCTATCAACGTTTCCCATAATATCAATGCTGCGGCCATCATTAATAATAATGCCTCCATATTTACAGCTGAAGCCCTAGCTATATCCCTTGCTATCATTGAATTCGCCAATAGCTATGAAGATTATGTTCTCTTTTCTGACAGCAAATCCAACCTAAGTGCCCTCTCTTCGTTCAATCTGAAATCCCATTCAGCTATTTTTTATGCCATCGAAGCAATTGTTGAAGCCCTGCACAAAGTCAAATCTATTACCATTATTTGGGTTCCAAGCCACCTTGGAATTCCGGTTAACGAAAAAGCTGATCTCCTTGCCAGAAATGGGCCCTTTTTAAGCCGCCCCACGTACGATATCGCCTCTGAAGACATCATTACCATGAACAAAAAAGAACTCAAGTCAAAAATCAACAGCGACTGGATTAATTGCAAGTATTTCAACCATAAACCCTACCTTGGATCCATCAAAGACTACATCAACTGGACCCCTAACAGAAAACTTGGAGTTCTCCTAACTAGACTTCGAACTGGGACTCTCCCTGTCAACAAGACTCTCCATCGTTTCAAGTGCAGCGTCTCCCCACTTTGTCCCCTGTGCAATCAAATCGAGACAATTGACCATTTCCTGCTTCAATGTCCCTGTCTCTCTAGCCTGCGGCTTTCCCTTTTTACTCGCCTCAATATCTCGGATCCCAATGTTCCTCTCGCCCACGTGATCTCTCGTATTTGTGCCAATTGTTCTTCCATCCGTGCTTTTTGCACTTTCCTCGCTTGTTCCAATCGCTTTTGAGTTTTTTTTTTTTTTTTTTTTTTTTTTTTTTTTTTTTTTTTTTTCTCCCCCCCCCCGCCCGTGCATCTCCCGAGCTCTTCCTCCCTTTTTTTCCTGCCGTGGTACAAGCCTCCTCTCGTAGGACAGGCAAAAACCACTCAACTCTTTCAATCAATCAATCAATCAATTTCGCTCATTAAAAAACTTCTTGTGACCAAAAAATGAGTGTTACTTTTTATTGAAGGATTATATTTTATCATGAGATTGTTTCTTACTTTCTACTTCTGTATATTTTCTTGCTACTTCAAAGCAGTCTCATGTATTTATGAAGCAAACTGTTCAAACTTGTTGATGGGACAGTATCCTTTTTGTCTGTGATTTTCTGTAAAGCATTACATTTTGGTAAAATTTATGGATAAGATTATCTTTATAAAACAACGGCTCTTTTACTCATTTCCATGAGTTCTTTTTAAAGGACGCTTTTTTACGAATCCCTGCGAAAATTGATTATTCATTTAATCTTTTTATTTACTTCTTAATACGATCAATGGAGGACATTATTTGAACTTGAGACAACAACTACTGCTAAGCCATGAGTTTAAATTCTGAAGACAAAAGTGGTGATCGCTTAAAAATACAAATGCATAAGTTATTGAAATTAAGAAGTAGGGAAAAGGGTTGAGTTAAAATTAAAGATGGGAAGGGACATGAAAAGGCCCAGGAATCTTCAGTTTTCACGCAGAATTTTCAGAGGCATAAAAATGACTGAAAGCTGATTAAATATTAGTTTTTTGCTCTCAAAGAATATTTTTAAGGTCATCAAACAATAAAACTGGTTTAATAAAACAATTTGGAAGAATTTTAAAAGAACAAATAGGATCAAATGAGAAATAACAACGTCAAAGATCACAAATTGCAGATTACTGCGAACACATGTTTTGGCGTTACAAGAAACATGTGTCTGCAGCAATCTGCAATTTGTACTTTTTGATTGATTGCAATTTGTGCTGTTTGATTAATTTTCACATAAAGGTATTTATTTAACAAATAGGATCAATTTTCAGAAAATGTTGTCCCCAGCTTCTGTCAGTTTGAGAGATTTGTCGGGCCCCAGTCAAAGGGCATCCTTCCCGCCTTGCTTTCAGCCAGCTCTTCAAATAACTTCTTTTTTTTTCTAAAATTCAAAATGCACGAAGTTTTTGAATTACATTTTTTTTCCCTTCCTAGTGGTAAATATAGTGTTGCTATGTCTCATACAGACATTTGAATTCTTCTTGATTTACTAAATAAATTTACTTAATTGAAAAGAAGACCTTCGATGTGTACTTGATTTCAGTGTTTAAATCATACCAGTCAGTCAATATGTTTAATACAAAGAAGATCTGTTTCCCCCTGAGACAAAAAAAAGGGGGGGGGCACTACTCAAAGTAGAAATTTTTTAGTAGTAGCGGTGCTTTTCCCCGTTTTGTTACTCTATATACATAAAAATTCAAGTATTTTTTACTAATAACTATTTTTTAAATACTCACATTACTATTATAACTATTTTGTAAAGCTTTTAATGTTCAACTTAAAATATATTGCTTAAAACTTTGAAAATTCAGATTTATACTCTAATTAAATTTGGGGAAATGGGGTAATTAAGTTTCAAGCCCCACTTGGATGAATCTTGACCTTTCAAAAAAAAGTTTATTTTTATGACCTAAAGTTTTATTAAAACTTCAAAGGGTCAAGGCTGGCACATTGAAAAATGCCAAAAAGGAGGCAGGATCATTGAGAAGAGATAAAATGGAGGGAGTGAAGACTTTCATTCACGAAGCAAGACCTCAAGTCACGTGACAGATTTTAGGGCAAAGCATTGGAAGAAATCAGTTTTTTTTCGCTTGTTTCATGCAAAACGTGCCAACTATTTGTTGTTGTTGAGTCACGTGACTTGGGGTCTTTGGGTCAGCTTTTTTTAAGCCAATAATTGGACTTGCTCCCTCCATTTCAATTCCTCCTCTTAGGGCAGGGTGCATTGAACGTTAACTTAAATGGGACAGGGTACTGCGTCTCTTAAAAATGCTAGGAAACACTAAGAGGGATTATTTTAAGTAAGCTTATACTCTTAACTATTATTGAAGCAATTATAAAAGCATTGTATTTCTTATCCTGGCTAGGTATTTAATATTTTTCTTAACATTTGAGATATCTATGTATTGGTCCTGATATTGATCCTAAAACTCAACAGCCTAAAAATTGCCAGAAGAATAATCTTGCCAAAGGTAGGGCTTTTTAATTCTAACCTATTTTTCTTTCTTTAATCAGAATAATAGAATGTATTATTTATGTCATTCTTAAAACATTTGTTGTTTGGGGGTTGATAAAAGCATTTAAACAAAATTATTCTAAACTAGAAAATTGTCCCTCAAGATATGACGAGTGAAAACTACTTCTACATTTGAACAAAGCATTTTGAAGCAATTGCCTGTTTGGTGATATTTTCATGATAGAAATTTTAACCCTAACTCCAGTGGATTGACCATAAACTCCACTAGATAGCTTTCATTGTTGACCCCTTTTTCATTTCTTCATTCCACTAAATTGTCTTACCAGTAAAACAGTTAAGTTACCAGATCCAGTTCAGCCTTGTAACCATAAAGCCTTTCCGTGCATGTTAAGCATTACCAAACATATCAAATTATCATGCTGTGGCGCAGGTTTATTGTTGATGACAAGGGTTAGGAGTGTTACTCGATCATTGGCTAATTGTATATATGAGGATAAGGAAAAAGTTCTTAATTCATTGTCATTAAAGTATTACAGTTAACTTTCGATTACTCGAAGTCTTAATGGACCAGCTAAAACCTTTGAGTTATGGGAGGTTCCCACAGCCTTCTCAAGAGTTTGGGACCCAATAAAAACTTTTTATGTTTGAGTTATAAATCTTCGAGTTATCAGAACTTGACTGTGTTTCTACATTTTCGGTGAAAAATTGTGTGCATTTCCATTTTTACTTAACCATTTTTTTTTTTAATTTTTGAAATGGAAAGAAATCCAAATAGTTGAGTGTTGTGTTCAGATAAAACAAGAATTTCTTTACAGAACTAACTATATTGCTAAATTTGGTATCATTTTCTCTCTTTTTTTTTTTTTTTTGTGTTACTTGTACTGAAATGATTATTTTTAAAATTTGCTGATATAATGAAATTATTTATTTTTGAAAATTATCCATTGACAAATTAGCCCTTTCTTAATTTTCCATTAGATCCTTTCTGTTATACAAGACATTAGTATTAAGATTTCCTTGTAAAATTAAGAAGACAAACTTTTAAAATATATTTCTCTGTTAAATTTTTACACCAAGTTTTTTTTTTTAAAGCATTTTTATTCATTTATTTATTTTTGTCACAAATACATAGAAATCCAATACAACGGGTTTTGCTAATTTGATTAAAAACCTAATACACTGATGACTGTTACTTATGTCGCTTAATCATATGTTTTATTTTTAATTGATTTTAATGCATAGTATTTTAGTACATTCTTTTTGTGTATACTTTTAAACCTTTATAATTTTGAATTTTATTTTGTTTCTTCTCCTTCTGCACTTTCAGTTACATGTGTCACTGCCAATGGAATAATTTGTAAACCTGGGACTGGAATAAATGAAACAACCTTTGAAAAAGATTTTGATTGTCGATTTACGTACGTATTGTTTGTCTGAATTTTATTTCAAAACTTGATGTCTTCTCGATGTTAGACATTTGGGTCAGAAATTTCAGTTATGAATCAAATAAGACACCCCGGTAGCAGAAACTGCGAGACGCGAGACGTGCGTCGCAGATTTTCCGGCGACCTGCAGATAATTTTACCGAAGAACAAAAAGAAAGAAAGAAATAAATAAATAAAAGAAAAAAAAAAAAAGAAATGCAGCTGGGGAAAAGATCGTATGGAGATCGCTTTTTGAGCGATGGATGGTTTAGCATTTCAGCTAGAAACATAGTCGCCATATTTGGTCATTCAAAAAATCGAAGTAGAAAAGTGCAAAAGTTTTCAAAAACAAAGATGAATTGGATGTTTTATTTTTCTGCCAAGAAATGAAAATAACTTAAAGTGTACAGCAAATCGTTTTTTTATTTTTATTTTTTAAAATAATTTTCTTGAGGAATGAAAAGTTTTATGTGAAAATTACACCTTATCCTCATTGCTTTGGACGCAAAAGCGCTAAAGCTTCAACTAAAGTTTAGTCTCATGAGGATTTTTATTTTGAAAATATTTTTTTGCAACAAATTCAGAAATTTATATCTTAATTTTTAGCGTAGTCGCCATGTTTGGTCATTCCCAAGATGTTGGTACGCAAGACTCATGAAGTGCCTACGTTTTCAAAACGGAATTGGATGTTTATTGCAATGCAAACTGTTGAAAATTATGCAAAATGTGCCTTTTTTTTTGGTAATTCTTAATTATTGTTTTTAAAATTGCAAAATTTTATCTTCAGAATATTATCTTTTCTTCGTTGCTTTAGAGGCTAATGTGCTAAAAACTATTTCATCTAAATTGTAGTTTTTTAAGGATTTTGAATTTATTACTACTTTTATGTAACAAATTCAAATATCTATTTATAACCATGAATTTTTCACGTAGACGCCATGTTTGGTCATTCGCAAGATGGAAATAAACGATACTATTACTTACCTAAGTTTCCAAAAACAGAATTGGATGTTTACCTCAACACAAACTATTGAAGATAACATAAAGTGTTCAATAAATCATGTTTTTTTTATATATAAATTTTTTTTTTTTTTTTTTTGAAAAATGCGAATTATTATCTGCACAGTTGTGTTTGATCCTCATTGATTCGAAGGCTTTGCTATAAGCTAAATATTTCATCTAAAATGCAGTTTCCTGCAAACTTCTCATTTACTAATTTAAAAAATTCAAAAACCTATTTCAACGCAAATTTTCCATATTAAAATTAATATATCTTGAATAATTGGTTTTCATAGTGTGAAAAGTTCTATTTATTTTTATGAAAGTAGTGAAAGCTGCCCCCCCCCCTTATTGCTTTAAAACTCAGCGACAGTGGTGGCCACTAAGTTTCTCGGGTCTAGTGGCCACTGCCCAGTTGGAAAATTGTCCAAGTCTTGGCCTTCACATAGGACTTGTGTATTTTATGAAAACTTAAAATAAAACTAATAATAATGCTGCAGACTATTTTTAACTACAGAAAAGAGTGTCGCAGACTGACTACAAAGTTTCTGCTACTGGGTAAGACACATAACTTTTGTGGCTAATTTGTTTTTATTTTAACTGACTTGATTTATGTATGGAGATAACTTTAACTTCAAAAATAGTTTTTTTATTAGAATTTGAATTTTTATCCATTGTTATGTCCCAGAAAGGCAACCCTTGACAATCTTTTCTTTTCTTTTTTTCTTAGAAGAATGCCACTCTCTGAGGGAAAATAGGCAGTTTAATTTTAATTTTTCCAACCTATTGTATTAATATGGATGTCATATCTAACATATTACACCTGAATCTGCTTATTTTGATACATTTATTCCTTTAATTCTAGCTGTTAAACTATTGGTAGTTTTTAATTAATTTTATCATATCTTTTAAAGTGTTACATAATGAGCAGAGATATTTTTAACACTGCTAGAAGCATATTTCAGGTGTTCAAAATTGGAAATACGCCTTTAAAATGTAATCTAGTTTATTTTCATGCTTTGTATTTTAAATAAAAATTTATGGTTGATAATGGAGAAAAATTAAATACAAATTCCAATTTTTAAAATAGTGGGTTTGAATGTTTTTTATACCTCAAATTCAAAATGTCCCACATTCTAAATGCTAAAAATTACAACTAGATATTAAACATAAACCAAATTTGACTAATCTCTCTATCTGAATAATCCCGAATGTGAGCACCCCAATATGCAGCATCCAGTCTCCTTCTATAAGGAGCAGCTCCATAATCTGAACACTTTTGCCCAGTTAAAAGCTAGTCTCCAAAATAAAGAAAGTGAAAACTGAGCAGGGGCAGACCGGCCCGCGGGCCAATGCACCCTCAATTCTAAACACCTTTTTTTGTTATTTTTTTTAAATTATTTATTTTATTTTTCTGTGTTGGTGCAACATCCTTTTTTTTTTTGTGCCAACAAACCTGTGCAACTTTACATCGCTTTTTTTTCTCTTTTCTTTAAACCTGTGTACCTGTGGGGGTTTTTTTTTTTTTTTTTGCCCTTTGGAGACCAAGGTTGACTCCCCCTTGCGGGACCCAGTCCGCCCCTGAAACTGATGAATCACGTTTCTAATACTCGTCTCTAAAATTCTCGTTGAATTGCTTCATCCTACATAAAGGTCTATGTTGACAATTAGTAAAAGAGAAAGAATGTCAGATTTCTTATTAACTAAAAAAAAACATTTTTGATAATTTTAATTTAGTTACATTTTTTGTAACAAGTTTCAGTGTTTTTTAAAAATCATGCCAAGCTATTTCCATTACACTTATGTGTTGAATATTGATTTTCACTCTGATTTTCAAACCTAACAAAAACTTATTTTTAATCTCTACACTTTCTCCCTCTAAATTGAAGTGCATGTATAATTTGATCAATACAGCCCACAAGTCGGTCCGTAATGAAAATTTGGTCTCTCATTAAAATATGGTTGAAGACCATTGATCTAGATGAAATAAGATATTTGCTTTGCAAAATATTTTTTTTTATTGTAACCAAATTTTAAAAATAAATAAATAAATCTTCTGATTGTTACAATACATACTTACATTTTATTTTTCAGGAATGGATACTCTTTTGAAACTGCATTGTTATTATCACTGTTTCTTGGCATGTTTGGCATTGATCGATTCTATTTAGGTTACCCTGCTATAGGTAAATATTTATTTCAAGTGCCTCAAATCTTATAATTTGAATTTTTTAGAAATGCTTAAAAAAGCATTTGAGTTATGTCTCAATAATTGTAAGAACTGTAATGTATTTTTTGATTGTCATATTTGAAATTTTGTTATGTACCGTATGTAAAGTTCTGTGGTGTAAATTTTTAAAGTTTTTTTTTTTTTTTCAAATTGAAGCTTGTTTTCTTGAAATTACTTTGCTACTGCTAAAAAAGTGACCTTTATTAAAGCAAACAATCTTCTTATTTCTTCTATGAATTAGTTCTGTGATTGACTAGGTTTTTAATTTTTTTATTTGTAGGTCTTGCCAAATTATGTACGTTGGGATTTATGTTTCTTGGCCAGTTAGTTGATATCATACTGATAGCTCTTCAAGTAAGATTTTCTCCTATACTCCATGAAAAAATTTAACTTCCTTGAATAAGTTGATGGCGCTTACTGCCTTATTAATATTTAGAAATGTGCTCCATCTACTAAAGCATTAGGAATACTTCACCTGATGTGAAATCTTTCCACGGCACTGGCATACTACCCTGGGTAGGTAAACGGCAGTATCTGCAGAATTGAGTTTTCGAGATATTTGAAGAAATGTGTGTTGGATTCAATGCTAACAATAGGGAAATGCTGGAATTAGATTTTTGTTTCACTCCTTTCAGCCGAAACCAAATGAGCAAGGTTGTACAATAAAGCGTATGTACAACAGATGACAAAAAAGCAAAAAAAAAAAAAAGAAACATTTAGAGTTACTGCCCTTTACTTGCCCACGCCAGTATAGAAATAACAGTTTGAATATTATATGTACTTATACATGTAATCAGTATCCTCACTACAGCCGCAAGGGGAGGGGCGATCTACCCCTGGTAATATGTTAAGTGGATTCAAAAGTTTATAAAAATACTATAAAAAAAATACCTGGTGTTGCTTACGTCAGTAATAATTATCAGAAACAATCTACTTCCATTTGTATTTGTTTTCTATTTAAACTGAAAGAGCTCAAAATACACCAGCTCCTTACTCATCAAACTAAAAAAGCAACGAGTACAAAAAATAAAATAGTATTCGTTTAGAAACAAAAGCACCACATTTAAGCATTACAAATTTGAAGAATTTCCAAAATATGAAATTTTACTTCACTTGTTTAAAAAGATTTATCTGTTAATCTTTTTTTTTCTTTTGAACATAGCATCTAAAACTTTCTCTATATTGCTATTGAAGTACAAAATGTTTTTTTTTTAAATGTAGACGTTTGTAACCCACCTATACTTACCTAAGTTATTTTCCGTAATTTCTATTGTTGTGGCTCTTAGTGCTATTAAAAATGTTACCAAACTCTTGGTAATTGTTTTGGGATACCTGGGATAATTCTTCCCCTCCCTACTTCTAAAAACATCTGTCATTAATTTTTGTCAAAGAGGTATTGTCGCCAAATGCTGAGATACTTTTGGAGACCATAAAATGACACTAAAAATATTTCATCTGAAATGTCCCCAAAATTAGTAGTGAGATTTGACAATTGTTCGAAATTGTGAAAAAAAAAAAAAAATATTGGAAATTTTTGTGCTGTTTAAGGATTTGCCTAAGTTGGTGGATTATTTTACTTATTAACAAATGTTTTAAAGATTCTCTAAATAGCAATATTTTGGTTACATCATGAAAGCCGAGAAACATTATTACGTAGTCTTTGGCTTAAAAACAATCAAGGTTGAGAAACTGCCAAGGGCCTCAGCTATTGAAATCTTTCTGCAAAAAGTTTGCCAAGATTCATGATCAATTGGATAGTGAATAAGTATCCAATCAGCACAAATAAGTAAAGAAGACATTGAATTACATTAAACCATTAAAATGGAAAATAATCAGCCAAATTTATTTATTTGCCAATCTCGTGGAAAAAAAATTTTACTTTAAGATTTGAATTAACTTAAGATTTGCCTTGAACAGTCTGAGGAAAAGCAGAAATGATGTATGCAATTCTGGTTATCAACAGGGAGTTGAGATGATACACTAAATGCTGAACTGGGTTGATGAAAGCCTTCAAACATGGAATTAAAAAGCTTACAACTCCTTTTTTTATTCAACTTAAAAATCTCAAACAGATTCCAACTTAAGCATAAAAATCAGCGGCTCTTTCAATCGACATATAATGTTAATATGTGGAAGTATTTTTTCACCCCTATATTGGAGAATTAATTTATGTGAAAATGGTCTCAAATAGGGATAAAAAAAGACCTGCCGACTCGATTTTTTTCGAGCCAGTGTATAAACCTTCCCAGCACTAAAAAGAACAAACTGAAATTTTTAGCCAGAGCAGCCAGGTAGTTTCTGAGTTTATCGGCAACATATTTACCAGCATCCATTTTTATATATTCCTAGATATATACTTAAATTCTGCAAACTTTTCCTTATCACTGATATTATATTTAATGTATGAAATTTCAACAAAAACAGAGCACAGTGTTACAAAGAGTGGGTTAATGCCAGCAAAATTTTGCATAAAATGCATTTGTAGTTTATACTTCTTTCAATTAAAACTTTCATTACATCACAAAAAGAAAAAAAAAGTTGTTCTTGAAAATTGTACAAATTTTAATGTTTACATGAAGCATTATTTTTTTTAAACAAGCAGGGGTGACACTACAAATTACCACCCTAGATGACACTTGTGCTAGGAATGCACCTTTATAATGATGACCTATATGACGCAATTCTCTGTGAACCGCACAACTTTTTGGAAGTAAACAATTAGTTCTGCTGTTAAAAAAAAGCCTTCTGTTCCATCTTGTAAACATAAAAATTGTTAAGTAAATAAAATTTTGAAACAATTTTTCATATTTCTATCTTAATTCAAATGCTTTTAAATAAAAATTACTATTCACAGAAAAAAAAAAAAAAAAAACGCTCTTGAAAATGCTGCTGTTATAATACAAGGCATGGAGCTAGCAGAAGTGCAGGATAATTCACTGTCTTTGGATTGTGAAACATTATTATTTGTGAATGATAATATGTATATTATATTGCACAATTAGTGCTTTAATACTCATTGCAGTTAAAACTTATTCTGAAATATATAGAGTGCAAATATATCGATAAATTCTTTTCCAAGTTCCAAAACTTGTGAATTGATCTGTATAACGCAAAAGCTTTGGTCCCAAGATGTGCTTTATAACAGTAGATCCTTTCCGTTATACAAGACATTAGTATTAAGATTTCCTTGTAAAATTGAGAAGACAAACTTTAAAAATATATTTCTTTCTTAAATTTTTACATGAACTTTTTTTTTTTAAACATTTTTCATTCATTTATTTATTCTTGTCACAAATACAGTGAAGCACCGTTTATACGTTTTTGAAGAGACTGTATGAAAAAAGTGCACAAACGAAACATTTCATTAAAGGGATTAATTAACTCCCTTTAATGAAACGAAAAAACGTATAATAGGTATAGGTTAAAGTGTATTAAACTTAGCAGGGACCAATTTTAAAAACGTATAATTGATAAAAACGTATAAAAGAGAAACGTATAAACGGTGCTTCACTGTATATAAAAATCCAATACAACTTGGGTTTTGCTAATTTGATAAAAAACCTAATGCACTGGTGACTGATACTTATGTCGCTTAATCAGTAACTATACCACTGATAAAATATGTATATAATTCAAGTATGCCATAACTGTATTAACACTTAGCTCTATGCTTGCGCTGCTCTTGAACACTGTATTTTCTTTTAATTGGCAAGGCTCAGGTCTAGCTCGAGTGAAGCAGTAAAGCCATGCCATTTCGTTTTCTCGTATTGTATTCTAGTCTACTTGTTCTTGTTGTTTTAATTGATGTTATGATCTTGTTTCGAAAACATTCTTTCAAATATTTTCTGTTTTGCACAAATTTCCTCTTCCTCCTTCTGCTGTCTCATGCCAGGTTCAAGAATAACATTCTAATCATTTCTTTATAATTATTTCTAGGTTGTTGGACCTTCTGACGGTTCGCATTATGTGATTAATTACTTTGGCCCTCGACTGACTATATTAAAGAGGGATAATGAAACTTATGTCATGCCTCAAGATGATTGGTGATTGTATTTTACTGGAATGTAGATCAGTGTAAATATGTAATTATTTTAATGTTATTAAAAATTATTTTTATTATTTAATGTTAAGAATTTATTACAAGCAAAATATCACTTCACAAGCAATCTTTAACATGAAAATAACACAATGGAATAATATTTAGCAAAATTTCTGAAGAGTTAAGAAACTCTCCTGAAATTTTATTGAAAATTGATGTTTAGAACTATAATTTATTTTCTTCTACTGCATCAGGTTTTTTTTCTCGACACTTTGTGTAAATGTTACCACTTTCCACTATAGAGTTCCTTTTACAGGAAGCCATATTGCTCCCCACTGGCTGATAGAAACCTTTTTAAATTGAAAGAAAATAGTTCTTTTAAAAATTATTACTATTATTATTATTCTAGGCAAATTTTAATTAGTTTTATTGTCACTACAAAAAATTAAACTTTCTGTAAGGAATGTTAAATTCTTCCATGTACACCAGTAACACAAAAAGGTAGTTTTTTGTGTTGTGTATTCAATGCAGGTTACCTTTTTTTAAATTCCTATATTAAAAAAAAAAAAACACACGTTTCAAGAATTGGTCACTTTGAGCTCTTTATAGCTTAAAAACTTGACATGTTCCACTAAAACTGAGATCATTTTTTGACTCTGCAACCAAAAAGTAGTCGAAAACAAAAGACAGATCGGTCAGCCAACTCATTGTGCCCCAATGTAGTTAATCATCAAGAGCAAACCCAAAAGTTTTTCAAGGGAGGCACTATTGATTTTTAATTATCTAGTGCTATACATTGTGGTACATCTGTATGTTATCTCTTTTCCAAATATTTTACGAATAAACTCCTGAAGTACAGTGACCTCTCACTTACGCGGGACCAAAGAGGACAACAAAAGTTTCGCTCACAAGTGAGATTCACGCACAAGTGAAAAATCCAAAAATAAGTTTAAATGCAATAAGTTAACATTAGTTATAGCAATACTAATAGTACACTACTAATACTAATGAATAAATATGCACATATTTTTTCCGTTTATTCATTTTAATTCAATAAGAGTAAAAATTTGAAGTTGTATGTTTTGCCATTTCGTACATACTGTACAGTACGTAAATAAAATTCCAAAAACCCCTACAATAGGTTGCGTGATCAGTGACATAGTCTAAGACGATGCAAAAGATCTTCATAGGCTACTTCAATGCTTACCGCTTAGCTACGAGTTTTAGTGACGTCAACCTTTTCGTATATAACCAGTTCTCCTCTCTCGGTGTCAATCACAAGACATCCCCCGGCCCATTGCACGCCAGTGCCAAAAAAAAAAAAAAAACTCGTTCTTGGAAGAATCCAAACAATGGACCAAAAGCGTGTGAATGCATTCTAAGAGACAGAACAAGAAGGGTACAAATCTTCCGATAAGCAAAGCATCGACAGGTGAGAACAAGAAGGGTACAAATCTTCCGATAAGCAAAGCATCGACAGGTGATTTAACTAAAACTTGAAAAAGTTTTATTGAGCATAAGTGAAAGGTGCATTTTAGGTTTCATGTATAAATAAATAAGAGTTAACATTGTTTTCCTATATCGCTGGCCGGGGCCATGAGAGTCATACATAAATTTTGACAAATCAGTTTTTTCATAGTTGACGATCTGAAAGACTTTTAAATTTAAGAAGCTGCATTCTAAATGTTTAAACATAAATGAGCAAAAAATGTTTCATGTTAAATGCATATTTCACATAAAAAGAAAATGAAACATTGAGGAATAATAATATACTATTTTACATCATTCGTGATTGTATATTGATGAGTGAATGAAACACATGAAAGATGAATGAAAAGAGTTGTGTTGAAACATTTGGCAGCAGAATTGTTGGAAGCAATATAATGTATTACTAGTTGTGCTTATTACTCTTCCACCCCATCTTAAATCATGGGCATATTCTTCACTAATCTTTGAAACCTGGTGCCACTGCCAAAATATTCTTGACTTTTTGCTGAAAGTAAGGGGTCTACTCATACGAATGTTTCTGATCTGTGAAAGTTGGAAGTGGACTTAAAATGGAATCAATATAACAATAAATTTATGATTTTCGATTTTTCTGAGCCGGAGTAAATCTTGAAACTTCTGCCTTAACCCATCTCTTTTCAAGTTTTTATCTCGAGTTTCAATAGGGAGAGAGAGAGAGAAAAAAAAAAAAAAACACAGAAATAGGGTGAATTTGCCACCTGGGGAAATGACCCCAGCTTGATCTTCCTAGATTTGGCTCTGTCTTGTTACAGAGCATGCAAGTTTGGGAAAAGTTGCCACCCTCTGAAGTTTTTAAGCATTTCTGACTATGTTTGGGGTGAAATGGAAGAAACTTTGTACTTTGGACCTGCTAGCCCATGTCAAAAGTAAGTTAACTTTTCGTATTGTCTTGACCTGTAATTATAGTCTTCATAAATTTAAAAAATGGGGCAGAGTAAAACCAAAAGAAAGCTTTACTTTTTCAATAAGGAGATTTTTAGTACAGTTACTGATGAAATAAAACTACTCTTATCAAGAACTCTTAAAGAAATGGATGTGTCCAAGTAAGTAAGTAAATAATTAAAAGTAAGATAAATGACATAATTTGATTGATCTCTTAAAATTCTTGAAGGGAAAGAAGTGTCCTATCATAGAGCTTTAATCCTAAACAGCCCCGGATCTGCTTACCCGCAGACTCCACAGCGTGTGTGTGTGGGGGGGGGGGGGGGTCACATCCTTAAAGGGCCCAACAGCCTAAGAAATTTGAAAAAAAAAAAAAAACACCGAGATTTATTAACATATTAACGTTGCAAATATGCACCACTGGTCTCTGGGGAGGAGCCCCACCAGATTTTGTTGCAGGGGGGGGGGGGGCTCAAAATTTATAGATCTGGGCCTAAAAACAAGTTATTTCAACCTTAAACTTATTTGTGCTTTGTAGTTCGGTAGTGATGAAAAGACATTTTAAATTATTAAGCTATTTTATTTTCAACACTAGTTTATTTCATCTTATTAATTAATTAAAATCATTTCATAAATTAATATTGCCTTATTTTTATTCTATGCTATCTTTTTAATTTTAAATACCTTTATGGCGTCATATCAGAGAAAGAAACAGCACTGAGTTAACCCAGCACAACAAACTGTAAGGGAGCATTTTTTTTACTACTTATTCCTCAGAAATTATTTTGCCTGTAAAAACTAGCAAGCAAATTTCAGTTCGCTTTTAAACATTAACAGAAACAACCCGCTATTAAAAATTAGCCACCACCATCCATTTACCATCACCAGTTCCAGTGAATTCTAAAATTTGAAAAATGTGCAAAGCAAATCAATTTTTAATGAAGCTACCCACTGAATATTGTTTTTTATTATATGAAGTGTTCTGATTTTAAGGTTATCTAATGCGAATCATTTTGTTTTGTCTGCATCTTTCTTTTCCCTCAAAGCTTCTGTTTTTCACATGTAATCATCATAAGTCACCTTTGATTCTAAAGACATCCTTAGTTTTGTTTTTATTCCAGGGTGCCTACCTAGAGGGGGGTGGTGGTCATGGTGCAGACTGCGGCATTGAAATTTTTAGGGGGGTCTTGCTTTTGGAGGAGGCTTTGTGATATTTAGGGGGGGGGGGTGCGCCCTTGATCTTAGGGAGGGTGGGCACCCCTGTTTATTCAAAACCTCAATTTGAATAAATCTAGAATTCATCAAAAGAAAATTAAAGAAAGACACAGTTAAAGTATCGTAGATATTTATCACTTACCATAATCCCATAGCTCTTAATTAGAATATACTCATTTTATTGAAATGAAAATAATAAGTGCATATTATTTTAATGGAGAAGAATATATTTTTCTCCGTATTGCTTAATGTACTGTACTTGTAAAAAAAAAATAAAGAGCTTTAAACTCATGACAAAATCGAATATTTGATTTTACAGCATTACCATTACATATTCAGTCAAGGCAAAATTCACTGGCATAAAATATTGAAGGTTGAAAGGGAAAAAAAAGCTTAGTATATACTAAATTGGCTTATACAGTGAAATCTCAGTTGCAATGAATACCAATACACAGTAGCACCGATTTGGGGGAGCAACCCCCCACCCCATTTTTTATGGTTCATTTATTTACTTTATTTTCCAATTTAGGAACCAAAACTAGAATTTATAAGAAATGCAGAAGTGGCAAAACTTAATAATAATTGCTTCTTTTACTTTGTATATCTGTTTAAGAAACACTATTTAGCACAAGCAGTAACTTTTAGTTTATGTACTCATTTTTCAGACATTAGTAAATCAATTCTTTAATGAAAACGAGCCATACTTGCTTAATGAAATTATTACCAAGCATTTGTGACATCCAGGCCCCCCCCCTAAGAGCAAGGGCGTACCCCCCTAAATATCCCAAAGCCCCCCCCAAAGGGAAAAGTAACCCACAAAACAACCTCCCTAAAAATTTGAATGCCACAGTCTGTGCAATGACCCCCCCCCCCCCTTTAATGAGCACCTTTGCTGATATCAAAAAATACTTTCGGGTAAATATTGCGAGTCTGATTCATGTCTAAGTGTTTCTTTGGAGAAAGTTATTGTGTGCATAATTCATCAAAATCTTAAGAAAAACATGAGTTCAGCTGTTAAATTTGCATCAGTTATCACTCATATGCTCCAAAAACCATCCTTAGCAAAACTTTGTATTTTTTTTTCTTTCATTTTTTTGCTGCCGCTAAAAATCCTATGGCTTTAAGTTGTCTTTTTTTTAATCCCTCCCCCCCCCCCCTTTTAAATCCCAATTGCTGCCTCTGCCAAAACAAGGAAATATCCATTTCAACAAAATAAATTTTCAGTCCTGATTTGATTTCCATTGCATTCTTGAATTCTGTTACAACAAATAACAAAATTTGGGATTCCTTGAAATTTGCTGTAACGTGGTCCGTGATCTCACTGTAAAACATGATATTCTTATGAATTTCTAATGTTTAAAGGTAGCAATTTATTATTTAAACTCTTTTATAGTTTTTCCTTTCATCTTCAACTTTTCGTACATGCATTTAAATTGAATCTGCCAGTGAATTTCGTTTCGTAAAAGTAGTTAAGTAGCGCCTGCAGTTCGAAAGTAGTTTGTAATTACTACATTAAAATAAATAAATATAAAAAGTTGCAGTTTTCTACATTTATAACAAAGAAGTTAATTGAAACAAAAATATAGTTTCTTAACCACTGATAATCCCGAATATTATTACGTACTAAGAGTTTCTAGCTGTGGAGGACTTTTTTTTTTTGCTGTCAAATGTTTTTTTTTTTTGACTGCTTTTAAATGTTATTATTCAATGTTACATTGACGCCTGGGGCACACTTCCAAGTACCTTTTAAACTTCACTGCGAAATTTTTATGGCTTGAATGATTTTGTTTGAAATCTAACAAGTTTCATATCAGTATTAAAGTTTTAGATTAATAATGCAAACATTAAAAATTTTGTATTACGCGCCAGCTCGGTCTGTTTGTTTTGCTTTAGACAGTTACAGTTAAGTCATTAACTTGTTTCGTTTTAAGTAACTAAGTTAACTGAAATTACTAAGGAAAGAAGTGGATTGTTTTGTAAAATACATTAAATAAACAAATTGAATAATTTAAAAATATTTTATACAGAAAGGACAGAAATTAGTGCATGAATTATAATAATTAATATGGTAGTGATAATTGGCAACATCTCCAGTTTATGGCTTCTAAGAAGTAGAAGTACTTCTTGTTTTTGTTTATGTATTAACAAATAATCGTAATTTCTACGATTTTATACGTTGATTTAATTTCTTTCTCATTTATAATTTTGTAATCAGTGCTATAGCTATGTTTTCCTAACGTAAATCTGCACGAAGAAGTATCAAAAACAAAACATGGCTTCCTTTTCTGTCCTCCCTTTCGAAATCATTGAAAATATTTTGAACTCAGAATGTATTTCGGGTGAGGACATTTGTAGAATTTCATGTGTTTCTCAAGCTTTCAACATTGTCTCTAAAAGCAACAAACTGTGGGAAAAGAAATATGAACAAAGGTAAGATTTTCAAATTGCGTAACATTAAAGTATTTTTGAACTCTGGTGTATCTTTGTGACATTGAGAGTGCAATGAAATCAAGAGTTTCCAGGTTCTTATATTTTTCAGTGCAGAAACACACGATAGTAAAATATCACCAATCCTCTGAAAAATACTATATAATTTAAAATATCTGCCTAAATTGTACTTGTTGAATTTGCCTAATATTTCTTTGAAGCTTGAGTATTTCTTAGAATGTCTTTCCTTTTTCAATCTAAAAAAATTCCTTCAATTTCCGCGAAAATTGATCTTGGTAATAAACATACTCTGATGTGTCCATTTTAAACTATCTTATCCAGGCTAAATAATTGCAGGAATCTCATCCGCTAAAATCTCATAACACTCAGTTGCGCTGTCAGTAGCACTAGTCAGCAACAGCACAGTTGTTTTTTGGGACAAATAATATAAGTTCCTGGTTTGCACTTTTTTGGTGATTTTAATTCATTTATTGCTGGTGTAAAAACAAAAGATTTTGTAGTTGGTGAGATTCGACGATCAATTTCTAAATTCTTCGGCTGCCATAAACTTGTAGATATTGGCAATCACTTTAAACCAGGGTTGGCAAAAACCCGGGTTTTTTAAAAAAAAAGCCCATGGACCCAGGGTTTTTTTGGGTTTTTTTTAAATAAAACCCAACTAAAGCTGGGTTTTTTAAAAGAAATGTGGTTTTTTTTGTCTTTTTTTAGGGAAAATGTAGGGTACTTGTAGCATATTGTAGTGTAAGTATATGAACAAAGCACAAGAATTGTCTTGGGGTAAAAAAAGCTGGAAAACTAGTTAAAATTCAGCGTTTTCTGAAGAAGAGTATGAAAGACGACGAAACCCAAGAATGGTGAAGTTTCAGATTTTTTAGTTTCCATGATTACCAACAGTTAAGGCAAAATTACTTCTTGAGTGATAAAATCTATTGTTCGTTTTTAATTACTACTATTTTTTTTTGCATTTTTACTTTATTGTATTTAATTTTTTTATGCAAAACCACTGTAGAACCTCAAGTAGTTTAAATCCCTATTTACTGAATTCCAGCTTAATCAAGACATTTCTTTGAATTTTATGTTGCCTGTTTTTCTATTTCTGTGTACAGATTAAGAAATATTAAACTTTTTTGTAAGATAATGAAAATACTGTACATCCTATTCTGTTTTCTGTCCGACCATTTGTAAAACCTGTTAATTTCTAAAAAAAATATAACTTGTTAATTCGAAATTTGTGACATGTCGGGTTGCAGAAAATAATTCACATGAAAGCCTTTTAGCTAGAGTAGTTTCCTCTATACAATCTACAAATATTGAGAAAACCAGACGTGACAGGACTTAGTCAAGATAATTTGAGTTATTTATTGACCAGTTAAAGATAAAAGTTAAATATATATTTTTTAAATCTTTGAAGTATTTTTAATGCCGTTAAGAGTTAAGAAATACTATTAAAGTTCAAAATTCATTTTTTATGTCCATTGTCTGTGGTGAAGAACAAATAAAATAGAAGTTTAAATTGTAAAAGTAATTAAATTAATTACTTTTTTAAAAAACTTCTCAAAAAATTTAAAAAAAACCCAAAAGTGGGCTAAATAATGGGTTTTTTTAAATGGGTTTTTTCAAAAAAACCCATTGGGTCCAACCCAATTGGGTCCAATCTGGCCAACCCTGCTTTAAACCAGGGTTGCCTACCTGAAGGGGGGGGGGTTGAGGGGTATTTTTCTCGTTATTTTGGAGGGCTCTTGATTTTGGGGGAATCTTCGCAATATTTAAAAGGGACGCCCTTGCTCTTGGGGGGGAGGGGGGTACCCAGCTGTTTAAACTATTTTTCCATTGTCACCAAGAGAGAAAGTTCACAAGTCACGAAACCAAAGTGATGTACGTACCTTTAATGGAAAATTCCCATGTTTCTTAGTATGGTTTAAAGAAGTCTGAATTATTTTGCATTGTCTATTAATGACTCCATGTTTTTATTTATTTATTTATTTATTTCTTTTTTCAATGTATCCAATTTTTAGTTTCAGACACAAAGATGGATCATTGACCATTGTACATAAGCAATTTCAAAAATGACATTCATTTGCCATGAGAAAATTTCTCTCATAGACGTGTAATTCCCACCTGTTATTGTGAAATTGACCCCCCCCCCCTCAATAGCTTGTATATTTTTGAAATCTATGCCATTCTCTTGTAACATACTGTTATGAGTTTGCAGATAGTTTTGAGTTGTTTGTGCAGATACTTTTTTAAACACACTATGCTGATTGTAATCAGCAGAGTATGATAAAATGTTAGATTTTAAAGTCACAGTATGGGATCCCAAATCCAGAATGCTCGTGACCGTGACCTTTCCGGATTTCGGATTAAGGCTCAAAAAATAGTGAAGGAACTGATGTGATATATCCCACCCTTGGCGACTTTTTCCTGTTGGTGCCAAGAAAGCGTCGCCAAGAAAACAATGTATGATGACATATGTCATACATCGTTCTTAGCGATGCTTTTTTAGCGTGAACAGGAAAAAATCAGAAAAAAAAACATGATCAAAGCACTTCAGAACACAATATATATAAAAATAACATAAAACCACAACAAAAAACATCACGAATATACGCTTCAAAAATACCAGAAACTAGAAAGTTTTTGTACACAAAGAACAATGTCTAGAAAATATTTAAAATGCTTAAATTGACAAATTACTATAACAGCTCACCAATGAAATATGTACCAATAGAAATAAAAGCTATTTCCCAACATGCATTTCATCGAACAAAAACTTTTCTCATACTCTGCTAAAAAGAGCAAAGCGATTCAAATTGCGATGTTTAAAGCGGAAAACATCTCCAAAATCAATAACTATTTCAGCCAAAAAAGCGCTTAGTTACTCAAATTTTCGACGTATGAAAAGTAGAAATGTCTCAACAGAACATCCTAAGCATAAATAATACAAAAATACCATATATTTATTTGCTATCCAGACATGCTTTCAAAATACCTATTATATTTTACATAAAATAACACCTTTATATTTTTATAAAATGCTGGAGTCAACTTATTTTCAGAAATTCAGTGCCTAAAGGAGGCAGGTTAATAGAATGTCTAAATAATTCGTGACATTGATAAGAATTAACTTTTAGAACAAAAATAACCGGACTATTTTTGTAAAATTAATTTACATACAGTAAAAATAAAGTTAAAAACTACAAGAACCCCTCAAGGATTTGTAAAAACAAAGAATTTTGGAAAGTGAGAGTTTTTTTTTTTTTTTTGAATTCTAAAATAAAGAACTTACCTTTTTATGGTATAAATCCTCACACTCAGTCTAAAACAATGCATCATATGACAATGGCTCGTTACAGGTACACACCACGTCGGAGTTAACTTTTAATTAACGTTCAAGTTTGAAGAAACTGACAAGTTTCTTCAAACTTGTTTACTAACAAGTAAGCAAGTTTGAACAGATCTAAGATGCCCTTCGGGTTACCAAACACAGGTTAGTTTCGCCTGGGATGCCATGATTGCATGCTTGAAAAATTATCGCGTCATTGGCGAGAAAAATATTTCAATTTTGTGCAAAAAATCGGATGTCGCCAAATGAGGGGGGGGGGGCGGGAGGGAGTTGAACTCTCATCGTGCGGTATTTGTAATGTTTTTCCTGGTTTGTTTAATTAATGTTTTTCCCTGAATAACTACAAATTGCATTAATTTCCAATTGTTTGCTCTTAGATGGCCAGACCTCTTTCCACTCTTCCCTTCCGACACAGACTGGAGAAACGAATATCGATTGCGCTTTCATCATAAAGTATCTGTGGCTCAAAAGTTGGATATACTGTCTGAGGAATACTATCACCAAGATAATGTATCAAATGATGCATTTTTCCAAATCCATGCAGTCTGTGAGGATCACCCATTTGCATACAACATTTTAATTGATGAGCTTGAGTGTATTATTAATGATCCTAATAGGTGATGTTTATTATTTTATTTACTTAGTCTTCATTAATTCAAACTTTAATGATTTTGCCAAATTGAGGCAGTATGAAGCAAAGGGATGTAAATGGACATTTTCAAGTTTTGAGTAAAATGCGTTTGAAGTTCTTGTCCTAAGTAAGCTTTCATTAAAAAGTTTTTTCTAAATCATGTTGTATATCAGTAGGAGGGCTACTAGTACAATCTCTTGCACCAAAACAGAATAGAGGTTCACCTACCATTTATACTAGTTATTTCCAAATTTTTAATTTTGGCACTTGCATCCCTTTGCTTCTCACTGACTCAATTGTTACAGATGTAGGGGACAAAATAATTTTTAGCAATATTAATTACTCTATTTATTTTATTCTCTGTTTTGAGACTGTAGGAAGGATGAGATGCTCTGGGCTAAAAAGTAGGGGGGGGGGGGTTACAGCAATCTTCTGCAGAGTCATAAGTGAAGCAATGGTAAATACCATGTTACTTGCTTGTAAGTTGACTCCCTTACTTTCAGAGAAAAAATAGAAATTCATTTGTAGGTCAATGCTTCCACTATAGAGAAGAAAAATGCTTGTGTGCATGAAGCTGAGTTTTTTGGAAACCAACAAAACATTTAATAGCAATTAAAGGATAAAAGTAATTATAATTTTTACAGTCGGTCATGGAGGATTTTCATACACTCGGTTCTCGAAATAAGATAAAATCTAGGCATTTTGATGAAGCCTAATATACATTTCTAGGCTTCAAACAAGCAACTTATGTACCATTTTTAATGAATCACTTTTGTGTATCCAAATATATATATTTTTTACTAAACACTGCTGATATGCACTGCTGTATGTTACACTCTGCTGATAGCATATTTGTAAAATACACAAAAGATGAAATTAATAGCATGAAAATTACTTTTTACTGATATATTCTTTGAGCCAATCACGAGTCTCAATTACAATAAGTCAGAAAGAGAAAAAAGGCTTCAATGTGATCCAAAACTTTAGGTGTCAAATTTAGCACCTGGATTTGGCATCTATGTCTTACACTGCATACATTCATGTATGAAAATATTGTGCATTTATTGAGACTTGAAAAGAATTCACCAGTCGTTAATATACATTTAGAATAGTAATAAAACAACAAATTTTGTTGATATGGTATATTTGCAGTGGGTAAAAATGAGAAAAAAACTAGTTTTAATTTGAAAATGGTTCTAATTTTAAGATTGTACCATCCAACTTTGATTTTCTGTTTGTTGCATTGGTCATTCACAGGTTTTGCACTGCTGCTTGGCATTTGTGTCTTTTTGTAGTAGCTTAGTTTTTCGTTTCCGCTATTGTTTTTGTGTTTTTACTTAAGAACTATGTTTGAAAAAAAAGTTAAAAATAATTCTTAAAAGATTAAAAAAGCTTAATATTTAGCCAAAGACACAATCAAAAAAATAAACTAGTAGTAATGTGACATGTCTAATGAAAACATGCCATACTTAGTAAATAATTCTTTTCAAATCCAGTCACAGGGTAATTAGTTTCCAAATAATATGTATTAGTTTATTTAAGATTATCCCGTTTTATTTCCATAGTTTTCCTCACACTTTTGTAATATTTAAGTTTGTATTATCATGTAAAAAAATTTCAAGTCAGACAAATAGCCGTTCTTAGTTTAACTGATCTGCTTAAGAAATTTTAGTTTTTGATTGTAGTCATTTAAAAACTTGTGTTTTAAATCCTTTACCTTCACCACATAGTTCATTCACATTTTTTATGATTTTAATTTTCTGAATCTGTACTTTTATTTACATTTTTCTTTTTCTTTCTTTCTTCTCATTTTTTAACTAAATATATTCTTATTTCAGTCACTTGAATTTAACTCAGAAGTACTATGCTAAAAGAGCATTGCGTTTTATAAGACATAAGCAGTTAGAAGTCCTATGGAGAAAGTTTTTAGCACAACCTGTTGAAAATATATCCTTGATCGAAGGTAAATACATTTTGAGACTACTTGATGTCGATGGCATATATTTTTGTTAATAGTTGATAGATTTTTGCTAAATTCCAGACAATTTCCATATCTTTCTTTTGAAGTTTGATTTTTCAGTTTTTAATCAAAATTAAAGATTCAGTTTTTTAATCTTTCAATTTTGATTAAAACCTCTTGCTTGCTTACCTGAAAGGAAATTGTGTCTGTTGAAATACTTTGTTTGATGCCCTATGTTTATTATTTCATTAGCAAAGGATAATTTAAATCATTTTGTGAGAAAGTTTGTTTATTTAGTTTTAATGTTTGAAATATAATGTAAAATTTATAATTATCACCAGAGTAAAGAATCCTAATTTTTTTTTTGTCATGTATAGTGGAAATCATATGAAAAGTAACATTTTGTAAATGTGTGTACAATTTCTTGGCCAAAAAAATAGTAGAACGGAAGAAATTATCGCAAAACCCTTAACAATACTTCTAGACATAGGCAATTTTCCATGCTTATATTTTTCTCTTAAGGTTTTGAACAGACATAGGTGTTGAAATCTTGCTAAAAGTTGGTATGAATGCATGTTTAATAACTTGGAAAATATAATGAAACATTAGTTTAAGGCCTTTTGTCATTCCATAAAAATCTTTTTTTAATGTTTTAGTTATGTGAATTGTTTTTGATCAGTTTTTGTAATTTTACTTAAAATTTTTTAGGAGCTTGCATGATTTCACAATGGTGTCAGCCTACCAGTA
The DNA here is from genome assembly GCF_026930045.1 of Uloborus diversus. NCBI lineage: Eukaryota > Metazoa > Arthropoda > Arachnida > Araneae > Uloboridae > Uloborus > Uloborus diversus. The sequence goes on from NC_072739.1 coordinate 22,669,521, forward strand.
TTCACTGTACAAAAGATGTTATACCTCAGCTAAATGATATAGTAGATCTAGTTTTTGCAAAAGTAAAGGCAATATCTCCGAGGCATCCTGTTGTTGCTCGAGGATTGTTGCTGCCCTGTAAGTATGCATAATAATATCTTCGATTAAAAAAAGTTATTTAAAATTTGAAAAAAGAAAAAAAGAAACGGTACAGATGTGATATACCCCCCCATTTGGCGACATTCGATTTTTTTGCACAAAATTAAAATATTTTTCTTGCCAATGAGGCGATTATTTTTTATGCATGGCATCCCTGGCCAAACTAACCTGTGTTTAGCAACCCGAAGGCAATCTTACAGATCTGTTCAAACTTGTTTACTTGGGTTGTTTGGGTTTCACGTAGGAGAGATACGTGGTGTTGTTTCGTGCAATATACCTTACAGGAATGCTTATTTTGTGTTAGTTTAAATTCAGTAGTTGTGTTTTGAAGTAAAAACATTAGAAAATGCCAGTTTCTTCAAACTTGACGGTTAATTAAAAGTTAACTCCAACGTTTTGTGTATCTGTAACGTGCCATTGTCATATGATGTATTGTTTTAGACTGAGTGTGAATATTTATACCATATAAAAAGGTAAGTTCTTTATTTTAGAATTCAAAAAAACCTCTCACTTCCAAAATTCTTTGTTTTTACAAATCCTTGAGGGGTTCTTGTAGTTTTTAACTTTATTTTTACTGTATGTAAATTAATTTTACAGAAATAGTACGGTTATTTTGTTCTAAAAGTTAATTCTTATCGATGCCACGAATTATTTAGACATTCTATTAACGTGCCTCCTTTAGGTACTGAATTTTATGTTAACAATTGAAAGTTCTTTCGGTTGTACTCTTAAAAATGCTGAATTTTATTAATAAATCTGCACAATAATGGTGCATATTTCACACTTAAAACTGTGTCATTATTGTACACTGAACGGAAGGAGCCACCCTTGGGTGTCTCTATGAAAATATACATAACTGTGACCATACTCCGACTGTAATGTATATTAACAGTCGGAGGGATAACGGACCGAGCGGAGCGAGGTCCTGGCGAGCCCGAGGTCTCATAGTACTTTCGTAATGAGACCGAGGCAGGGCCGGCGAGCCGAGGTCTCATTACGAAAGTACTATGAGACCTCGGGCTCGTATCCCGGAGAAATGATGAAAAAACAATTAATGCATTAATTTCGACTTGTAATCAATACAATAATTTATTTCATTGTATTTTAATATGTTTACAAAAAACCCCGGCCCTGTACGTTTTTGAAGCATATATTCGTGATGTTTTTTGTTGTGCTTTTATGTTGTTTTTATATATATTGTGTTCTGAAGTGCTTTGATCATGTTTTTTTATCTGATTTTTTCCTGTTGGCGCTAAAAAAGCATCGCTAAGAACAATGTATGACATATGTCGTCATACATCGTTTTCTTGGCGACGCTTTCTTGGCGCCAACCCGAAAAAGTCGCCAAGGGTGGGGTATATCACATCAGTTCCAAAGAAACTTTTCTAAATCAAAGGAAAAAAAACCCCACCAGTTCACTTTAGCATTAAAGTTCGGGTTTTTCACTGAAAGTCAATGATATATTATGATGTTTACAGTTGTTATCAAATAACTAATGAAAGTGCTAATATTTTTGCATTGTGAAATATATTGTGATAAATTTACCTTGAGTATGTGATCTGTTTTTTTATTTATTTTTAATGTTCTATTTTAAGCTTGAAAAAAAATGTATTACTGATTTGCAATCCTCTTTTTTCCTTATTTATATATATACAGGGTTAGCATAAAAGAATATCCCGGTTTAAAAAAAATATTTTTCAGAAACTATTACACTTAGCACTAGAAATGATACATAAAAATATAAAAATAAAGATAAACTGTCCAAGTTTTTTTGAACATAAGTAACTACTTAAACGAGCATGTCCCGCACTAGCGCATTCAGAAATTCTTTCTAAGAATTTCATTGTCCATGTCCTTTAAGGGAGATGGACAATCTTGAATGTTCCTCTCTTTTTAATTGGCTGTTTGTTATTATCTAATTTACTACATCTATACAAAATTTAAGTTCTCAGTTCTCTCTTTTTTCCCTCCTGATTCTTTTTTCTTTTTTTTTTTTTTTTTGATGTGATTATTAAATTGTTCTACATAAGTATGCCCTGGGCAAGTAAGTGGCAGTATCTGTAAGTTTTTTTTCCTCTTACATTTGTGTTATCTCGAAAACTCATTTCTTGTAGATGCTGCCACTCACCTGCCAATAGTACAATCCATTGTGAAAACTTTGTAATTTTTATTTTTATTTAAAGCTGAAAATATTTCGAGTTCGTTATGGGCGTCATCAGAATGCAAAATCGTTTTGAGTTGCATAAATACTGTGATTTTTGAAGAACTGAAATATTTTGGCAACAGAGAAGATTTTTACTGTGCTGAAAACACATTTATTGATAAGGTAATTATGATGTATTGTGAAAGTGATGCATTAGATCTGATAAAACACTCTGGTAATATTTATTGCTAGAGGGGAAAAACTTGTTTCGCCGATGTAACATTAGCAGTATTTAAAAATGTGTTGCATTTGAGTTAAAAAATATATTATTTGACTTTTGGAAAATGACCAAATTCTTGATTTTAAGTATTTTTGCAATTCATAAATTAATGCCTTCATGTGAAAAAAGAAGAGGTAATAATGCAGCATTAATGAGTACAAAGTTGCATTAAACTGTAGATATGTGTTTCAGGGTTATAAGGAACCATTTTTCAATTCAAAAGTAGTGAGTTTATGGATGAAAATGCATTTGAACACAGTTTCCTGCAAATTTGGGTGCTTGGTAACATTGCACTATTATCTTTTATTTTTACGGTTGCTTATGCCTCAGAAAAATTGCAAGAAATGTTTTCATAGCAATGGTAAAGGAATTTTGTCTTTACCTAAACTGGGGTCTTAGCAGCCTGCTCAAGTCCCTTTTCCCCTTCAGGTTCCTTGAAGTCCATTTTTTCATCCAATTGGTCCCTCCAAATCCCCTCCCCCCCCCTTTTTTTTGTTCCGTACTGAAAAACTTCAGTATTCTTAGAAAATTTTGATTTATTTAATATTTAGTTGTGGTTAAAACCATACCTTAAAGCATAAAAGTTTCTACATTTGTGTATTTCGTTTTGTGGTAAAAAAAATACATTGAAAAGTGCACTGGTAAATATTTATGTGTCCATATGAACTTGACTTGTTGTCGGAAACCTATTTGATTCTAAGAGCAAATTTTCTTTTTGCTTCATTTCTCGAAAGAGCAAAATGCCTTTTTAAAAACTCTTTCTAAGTAGGCAAAATTGTATTGAGTGAATCTAGATTTTGTGAATTCATTTTTCATTGAATTATTTTTCATAAAATTTGGAATAATTAATAGCATTTTGTGAAGGTGCACTATCCTAAAGATACAAAACTCTAGTTTTTTTTTATATCTTCAGGATTTTTCTTTCTGCAATTCAGGTGTCTTTTTAAAAAGCGATCTACCAAATTACAGCAAAGCACTGCAATTAGACAATCTAACCAACTATGGTTGAAAATCATAGCAACAGAAGTAATCATCATTTTAACTTTTGATAGTTACTGACTTTTAAAGAATTATTTATTTGACATCTGTGCTGTTTCTGTGTCAAAAACTTTATTGTGGAAATGAAATTTAATGCATGCTTTTTTCTTTATTATACTTGCCATTTCTGAAAACCGAGAAATGTGAATTCCTATCATAAAGAACTTAAAAAAAGGATTTTTTTTGAAGTAATAATGGCAATAACATAGACTTTACCATATTAAAACTTTATGTTATTATTAAACTTTGTAATAGATCACCCTTTGGAAACATTTCTTTTCAGAAATATACTTTAAAAAATTTTATGAGTTAATGTTAACTTTACATAAGCTATTAAGTGTTAAAAATGTATAGAATTCAAATACAGTGTAATCCTGTTTTAACGAAGTCCAAGGGACTAGCAAAACTATTTTACTGTGAGGAAATTCCGTTGTACCGATATCACGAGCGTTGACATTGTTCTTATATAATTTGAGTTGATGATTACCAAAGTTTTTGCTCTAATGAGATTTTTACCATAGCAGATTTACTGCATTCTCTTATCCAGTAGAATCAAGGTGGAAGTCTTAAAATATGTTGTCGAACACTGATACTTATCAAGAAATCATATGCTCGTGTAATGATGAAAATTTTTTAATTAAGTAGCAATCAAAAGATTATGTGGAACATATTTTTTGACACATAAGTCATTGCCCTTGTCATCAGTGTCATCAGTTTCAAATTTTATTTTAATACTCTTGCATATAATGATTTATTCAACAAATAAAAATTCAAATAACACTAGGAGATACTATCACTTGTTCATTAAGCTCAAATCAAATTAAAAGAAAAAAATATCCACATGTTTTAGAAGAATAGAGCTATCAGCTTTTTGTCTAGTTTAAAGTTAAAGGGGGAAACCCGTTTATGAGGCCGAAATTTTAGTGTTTTTTGTGAATTTGTTTCAGGGGGAAGAAATAATCAAAATGTGTTCAAACTTAGAGGATATTCATTCCTCTTTTGAAGTGCACTTTAATTTTTTCAAGTCATTTCCACCAGAAATAGTGGAGTTAGAAGCTGCTGTCCATGAGTGGTTGCAATCAAAACTGATTGCTAGTGGGCATTACCGAAAAGCCACAATTTTTATCTGTAATCATTAATTTTTCTTTGTTGTTAAAAACATATTTCCTAAGAATATGAACCTAATTGTTATCAAAAAAAATTTAAAATTGCATATTTTTGAAGTGTTTGATTACAATGTCATGTTTTTCTACCATTTTTTTTTTCACCTTTCTTGCATTATATATATAAAAAAATATATATCAATAATATCATCCCAAAGGTAGGTTCATAGGGATTGTAATTGAATAAAAAATATTCACACTAATTTTCAAAACGATTGGTGAATAACTCTTAGAGCTAGAATGCCCACCAGTTGAAAAAAATTTGTTTCTTGAAAAATGCATTTAAGAAAAAAAAATGCTGTGAACATTTTCGAAACTTCAGTCACTTTAATGTTCATAACATCAGAGTTAATTGAAATTTTTCGTTGAAATTTTGGCAACATAGTCTTGAATAGTTATACTAACATTTTATAACATTTTTTAAAAAAGTAAATTTTTTTAACCCCACTAAATTGGTTTCCTCCCTTAAGGAAAAAAAAAGCCCATCAAAAGATTTCTTCACATATTTTGTGTAATATTTTTTCAATGTAATTTGATATTTATATTTTTTGTGTTTTAGGTGTTACAGAAAAAAACGGGAATTCCAATCACTCTTTCAATTGTTTATCATTATATTGCTGCTAGACTTGGTGTTGCATGTCTTCCTGTCAGCTTTCCTGGACAGTTTTTACTCAAGTGGTTGGAACATACTGGGTAAGTTTATGCTTTAGTCAATTTACGACTACTTTAATTTTAATTGTAATTTATGGATTTTACAACTTTCTGTTTTTTTTACGTAAATAAAATAACACAGTGAAATCCCATTACAACCAATGTCAGTACAACAAAGTACAGTAGGCGCCACTTAATGTGATCACTTTGGGACAAATACAATTTGATAACAATAACCAACTGATAACAATAACCGAAAAGAATCCAGGAGACACAAAATAATTATTTTTTTCCAATTAAGGTGCATTTATTTTGGCAACATCAAATTAAAATCACAATGACTCAACTGAACGCAGTTTTGAATTATAAATTATTAAATTAACAGAATGGAAATATCTGAATTATAAAAAGTTAAAGCTAAATTATGCAATTTTGAATCACATAGTAATAGGTGAAGTAAAATATGACCGTTTTCCCTGACATTCATTAACCAGTTTCAAAGCACATTCGGCTTTTCTATCTTTTCCAGCATGGTTTTGCTTGTTGTTTAAATTTTAATTTAACTTCGCTTAGTTTCCAATCTCGACACAATTCTTTTACAGCTTACAAAGTAATGGCAACAATGGAGGTCCTACATCAATGCCTGCAACATGTCCAGCGACTGAATTTTTTTAGATGCAAAAGAAAGTTATCTTAGGAGGAGTCTGTGGTCACTGGGGAGCAAACTTTCTGTAGCTTCATTCTTAGAAAAATTTTGAACTGCTATTGAAAACCACAAAATGCTACACAGAAAGTTAGTCTCGTCAGGGTTTGCCTATGTATTTCTGTTAACTGAGGAACAAAAACAGGGAAAAAATTGAAAGTTTATGAAAAAGTGATAACAATAAACAAAGAAACTGATTACAATATCCGACTTTTTTAACGCGTGTTAACATACAAGCGTTCCGGGACTTCTTGATTCTGATAACATTAAGCAAATGATAACATTCACCGTGATCACATTAAGGGGCGCTTACTGTATCTGTTACAATGACACTAATTTTCAGTCCCGATTTGGTTTCCATTATATTGCTTGAAGTTTGTTATAACAAGCAAAATTGTGGTCCCTTAAAGTTTGTTGTAACAGGATTTCACTGTAAATATTTTTTCTTTCTATATTTCTTTATAATGTGTAACAATGCTTTTGTGTTTTTTTTTTTTTTTTTTTTTTACGATGAAATAAAATACTACTTTTATGCAGAAAAAGGCAACTATGATCCAACAAAAAGATGTTATGAGTTTTTACCATAAGCTCACTTCTTTTACATTGAAAAGGAGTTCCGTATAACCCTCAAACATGTCTGCAATTTGTTGCAAATTTGTGGTCTTCAACGTTCTAACACCACACAATATATATATATATATATATATATATATATATATATATATATATATATATATATATATATATATATATATATATATATATACTTTTCAGTTTAGGCTTCTTTTATTTTATTTACATTGTTTTCTAATGTTAGCAATTTTTATGTACTTTATTTACCTTTCAACCTTATTTGTGTGAAATAACTAGATCTTAATTTCAGGCGTACGGACAATGAAGCATACACATTTATTGATGTGTTTGAGAAAGGAGCTTTGAAAAGTTTAAAGGATTTAGATGATTTAGTTCCAGGCTATGATAATTTTAACTCATCCTGGTACGAAGCTGTTCCCCCTGTAAAAGTAAGCTATGTTTTTTGTGCTCTAATTGTTTGTAAAAAACTAAATTTGAAAATACTTTTGAACTCTCATAAATATTACTTTATACTTTATTTTGTTATTGTATAGAACTTTAAGTAAAACCCTGTGCTATAAATTTGCCAACAATAGCAATTTTGAAAAAAACTCATTCTTTTGTTTTGAAAGAAACTTCGATCATTATTAGGAACTTTTTTCTATTTCGTAAAGCAAAAAACCAACTCTGCATTCAAAGTTTGTATAGTTTTCTCTATTTGTTGGTGTTATTATTAATTTACTGTTCCAGTGAAACTTCTACATCTGAGCAACCACCTCCATTAACGACCACTTTTCTGAGGCACCGAATTTTCCCCGTATATGACTAATGTTAAAATACCTCTGGGAAAGACCATTGAAACCTCTCACAACGACCGGCAAATCGTAAACCTCAGCATTAAAAAATACCAGAATTTTTGTTAGAGAAAACTCAAAAAGAGAGAGACAATAGAAGAAAAGCAATAGAAAATAAAGCTCATATGGACACGGAACAGTTTTCTTATATTAACAAAGGTGGAAAGAAACCAGAATAAGGGATTAAAATCTATTCTCCAGTGGGTCCAAACGTGTTCCTTTCTTGCTCTCTCTGCTTGGAACCTCGTTAAAGTCATAAAAAGGAGTGCGTTGTTTTTCGGACCCTAGGGGAAGCTAAGGTGGCACATGAAAATCTCAAGGCAAGTCAAGTGTGCACCTTTCATTGAGGGAGGTTGATAAGAATAGAACTTTGTTAAAAGGTTGTTTCTTGGAATTTCTTGGTTGCTTACGGGTGAGGGGGGGGGTTAGAAGGGAGCATTCCTACTTCATCAGAGTGAACCGAATCTATTTTTAGTCCCTTTGAAAGCTCAAGAGTTGGTTTCAGTAAATTTGCATTCTGCTTTTTATCACCATACCATACATCACTTTCAGAATTTCGAAAAACTGAGCAATCTTACGCTCAAGAAACGTGCAGCAAGGACGTAGCCAAGGGGTGGGTCCATGGGGTCCGGACCCCCCCCCTTCCTGAAAGACTCCTCTCCTTTTTTCTCAGTTGTTGCATCTCGCATCAACAAAAATTTTCCGAAAGACAATAATTTTATAAAAGGCAGCATTCTCCCCTTAAATATTCCCAGTAATCGGCAATTTTCTCAGCGCTTGAGTCAATTCAGAACACGAGAGCCTCGTGCAACAACTGCAGGTTCCCAATTTTCGTCCGTTTTTTGCTGTGTCACCTCTCCGTCCGAAACGGGGAAATGTCCCTTTCGACTTTCAAACCAGCTGGGTCCTGTGACCTTGAAATTCAGCCCCTCTCCTTGGTCCATCAAATTGCCATTGGCAAAGTAAAAACAAGCATTTATTGCCACTTCCGCCGTATCCCACATTCTCATTGGCGTGGTTTTCTTTATTTCTTTCTCTTTTCTTTTTGGATTTTCGTGGATTTCGTAGACGCATGTTGTACGAAAGACAGTCAGAGTGAGGTGCGTTCCTGGTGAATCAGTAATTGAATTCCGATTCTTTTCTGTTTTAACACGCAGTTTTTATCTATGTCATACTTATAGGAAACATATCTTGAACAAAAAATTGTATGCAAAAGAAAATTAAGTTTACCCAAACTAGGTAAGTCGTAGTGCTCCCTTTTAAAGTTTTCTTGATAATACGAGCAATTTTACGTGTTAATGTGTTTTTCCATTTAAAAACTAATTTTAGATTCTAAGCCAGCAGCGAAAAAAGAAATTCTACACATTTCGTGTGTTTGAGGATGAGAAAAATAATTATTGATTTTTTTTTTTTCATTTTAACTCTTATATTTTTGGCATGGTTCATTTCAGATTCATTTTATTTTTTGATAAAAATTTTATTTGAACTTTTAGATTACTTTTAACATCTCTCCTTTCTGAGTAACAAATTACGTAGATTTTTTACTGATGTTTTCCCCCCAATATTTAAGCATGATCATGGAACATATAAAATGCCCAAAAACAAAAATTCGTGTTTGAAGGTAAAATAAATAAAATAAATGAATAAATAAAACTTGAAGTTGATGTAGCAAACTTTTTATGGTATAAAAATTGTATAGCAAAATTAAATTGAAAATTACTTGAATATTTTACTGTGATCAGTTTATGAAATTACAAGTTCGGCCATATTAAGGCATGTAATAAGTAATTTATTAGAAATTATTACTTTTAAATCTTACTGAATTGTGATTCTATGATCCCAAAAGAAAAAGTTAGTTTTTAATTGACGAAAAAAAATCTTATTCGATGTTGTTCCATAAAACATATTTGTATTTGCATCATTGGAACACATTTTCTGATTGTTATTCACTGGCTTTGTACTAAGGAGTTATTTAATTATTAGCATCTATGCATCCATCTTTAGTAAATTGTGAAGGTAGCATTAAACGTAACAAAAAACAGGCATGTGCATTTAACTATAAATTACTAGGTGAAAATTACCGCTATTTACTGCGTTACAAGCAAAGAAACAAAAAAGGTGAATACGAGGTAAATGTTTTTGAGCTTTTCTTTTATATATTGTCTTTTTTTTAAACACTTTTTTTCTTCAAGCTAAAGATATTTACTATTTCTTACAATAGAGTGTTTTGCTAACATCGTATTGAAGAAAAAAAATCATTACCTGCGTCGTAAAATATGATATGTACTGTTGTTAAAATTAACAACATGTTGTTAAAATTAACAACATGTTGTTAAAATAAAATTACACAGATGCTTAATTTAATTCATTAGGTATACATTCCATTAATCGTCATGTAAAAGATCCCTTAGGTCGTTTGACTGTGAATACTCTTCACAAAATTAAATTCCTTTTGCAGTTTCGCATCGAAGAGAGCTCAGATGTCTCCATCTGGTGGAAACTGGGCATCAAATTTTCCTGTGACATTCACATCCGCGCCTTAATGGTGGCATATGAATGACTGGATGCCATATCGTTGGTTCGCACTTGTTCCGCAAAAGGCTAAAGCCTCTAACACAGCCCCGTTAGAAAGAAAAAAATAATGATAAAATACGCCTTTTCCGATATTTAAATTTTTTTCGAACAGCTTTCACCCTTTTTTAGGAATAGCGACTTCACTTGAGAACACCATTTATTTCTTGCTTCTCTTTTTTTTTTTTTCCAGCTAACTGAAATCACTGTGTCAGTTGGCTGAAGAAAGAAAATATATATATATAAAAAATGGTTGCAACAAAGGAAGCCTCCGTCCCTCAAAGAGTTAATAGTTTGTTCAAGCTTTTAATTGATGATTAGGAATGATAATTAGAAAACGGATAAGATTGGAAATATCATTCTATTTCGTGTTATCAAAAGAATATTATAAATGTAAATAAATAAAAACCAATTCAAGCTTTTTAAATGAAACCTTGTTAATATTTTCGTTGAGAGAGTTGTGGGATTTTGCCTGAAATGTTGTTCAAATTGGACAGGGTTACGTTATGTAACATTCATATAGTTATACATTCGACTCCATAGATATAGATTTATTTATCCTCATACAAATAATGCCGATGATCGAGTAACCCGCGTGTTTCAACAATGAATTCGCACCACGGCATGATATGTAATTCGATAATATGTTTTAGTAATGTTTAACATGCAGAGAAAGACTTTATTGTGACAAGGCTGAACTCGATCCGGTAACTTGAACAGTTTTACTGGTAAGACTGTGTCATCTCAGAGGAATGAAGAAACGAAAATAATGAACGCTATCTACTTGAGTTTAGGGTTAATCCACTGGTGTTAGAGTTAAAATTTCAACCATCAAAGTATCACCAAACAGGCAATTGCTTCGTTCAAATGAAGAAGAGTTGAAGCAATTTTCACCCGTCATGCCTTGACGGGTGACTTTCTAGTTTTCAAATAAAATGGCATAAGTACAAATGTACATATTTTGTTGAAATATATTACAAAGCTTTAATATTTTATTAAATTATCGCATGCATTTTCCAAGTAATTTCTAGAACAGTTTTCGTTTTCCGTTTTTCTTTTATTGTGCCCTTTTTATTAATAGAAAATATATCACTTATTTTCAGGAGGACAAAGGTTCACCCATATTTGGAAACTTTGTATGTGATAACCTTCAGTTTAATGTTAATTTAAACTGACAATAATTAATTTACCACTTAACATAAACTTTTTGTTAACTAATTTTAACTAATGACTCTATTAATTTCAATTATTTAATTAATTTTAAATTATTATCATATTTTAATGATCAGTTTTAATTGGATTTATCTTAGTCTTGTGTAATTATCAGCTACTAATTCTGCTTTAGCATGCCTCCTCTTTTGAAGTTCGTGCAACCTTGGACCCCCCCCTTAACAAAGTTCTAGCTACGGGCCTGCATGCAGAAGTCTTGAACTTACACAAGAAAAAAATCAGAAAGGAAATTAGCAGTAAAAAAAGAAGCTGTCAGTACAACAAACTCTAACAGAAATAGATAATCTTATCTTGCACTAATAATAAGGACTCATTATTAATTTATTTTTGCAGCTGAAAACTAAACTAGAAACTAAAGTTGTTTCAAGAAAAACAAAGAATCTGAAGCAGGCGAATTTTAAAGCTATTAGTTTTTAAATAGAAAAATCATGTAAAAAGTATATTTTACATTTAAAATAAAGAAAAAAAAGTTTCTTTATTTAAATACATTCTTATGATAATGTTCTTGGTTAATACACTGCAGGAAGAAGGTATGTAACAACTATGGTGCTATATTTGCATGTTCGAAAATGACCTCCAAGAGCAACCAACCTCCATTAACGACCACTTTTTTCAGGAACGGAGAGTGGTCGCTCCAGAGAAGTTTTACTGTATTAGTTTTCTTTTAAATAAAAAGGTTTGAATCTCTTTCATAGACACACTAATGACAAAAATTTTGTCAATATCTACCACTTCAATAACCTTAAACAACTGAATCATGTTATATTATGAAATAACCCTCTGACTTCTTTAATGAGACATTTTCAGATTGATGGACAAGTATTGCCAGAGTTTGAAGTTTCTTTGCAAGGCTGTGGTCAAGGCGGGTTTTAGGTGCTTCCACTTGAAACAATGAACAAGTGAATTCATATTTTATACTGTAGTTTAAATTTTAGAATTAATGTGTTCTCCTTTCTTTTCCCCTCATCTTGAATATTTTCCTGTTTAATAAGATAATATACTTAAGACTGAATATTAAATTTTAATGTGTTGGAGTTATGGGAGAGACTTTATCCCCAAATCTCTTCCATGGCTGGTCTGCTGATTAATGTACTTTGTCAAGTTTTTGTTGACAAACGAACTAAAAATGAAAACCAAGTTTGAATTTTTACCTTTTTAAAACCTGGGGCATGGGACAAAATCGACTCTTTTTCTGGGGACGAAATAGATTTGATAAAAATGCTGTTACTCCTCAAACTCAAGAAACAAATCCAGGGGTGAAGCTTTTTTAAGGCCATTCCAGAGTTGTTGTTTTTTTAGGGACAAATCCTGGAATTCTGATTTTAACTAATTTGTCATAATTTAAAATGATATTATATATCTAAAATGTTAATTATTACAAATCAAAGATACAATTTATTGCTTGAAATAATGTATCATAAAATGAAATGTTAATGCGTATTCTCCCCCTGTAGCTATCACTGCCTCTTTTTCAGGAAAATGCTCCGAATTTTTCTTAACTTACTTAAAGTTACTTAAGTTGCTTAATATAAACTTTAAGTTGCAAAATATAAATAATGAAAAATGAGCACTCAATTATAAAAGGGAAAGAGAGGAGCAAGTTTTTTTTAATCCTATGCTCCTGTTCTGTCTTAATGCTGCTTGCTAGGAGCCCTTCCATGGTTTGGTCAAGTGCACCCCTGCAAATGTGTGTTGTCTTTATTGTCATAATTGAAAATTCTCCTGTAAATATCGGCACAGAGTCTTATGAATGCTGTTAGTTTTTTTCATATTTTGTCAGCAATCATCAATTTATTTTAGTGCGTTTTTTTTCTTTAGGTTTTTATCCGCATGTGCTGGAATTTAGTTGAAGTTGGTCGCCAAATGGACGGCATTGGTGCAATAGTCGTATGTTTATGCAATGCCTTAGAGCTCTTGTCAATCATAAATCCTGATGACATGGAACACAAGCTGCTTTTGGCGAGAGTATATATGCATCTCAGCATCAACACATCTGATGTAAGAGGGGAAGATATTATTACATTCACAATGCAAGAGGAAATATTTTTATATTTTTAGCATTATCATTCGTGTTTCATAGTTCTTTTTCTTAAAATTTGTCTGCAGCACGGAAATGAAACAGGGAAATTAAAATACTGAATTAAGAAAAAAAAATGTTTTCTTCGTATGCTGCTAGATAGTAAGTAATATAGTGTGGTTAAGTAATATAGTGTGGTGTGGTTAAGTTGAGTTATGACCTTCGCAATGTTTACCTCTTTTGGGGGAGTTGAGTGAAAAAGAGACACGTTATTAGCACAGATTTGAGTTGAAAGACTTTTGCAAAACTAATACTACAAAAGTAATGCTGCTCACTCATCGCCAATTACCCTACCTTACAATGAAATTAAGCTTTAAAACCTTTAAAAAAAAAACAAATTATTTGTGAAGCTCAAAATCCGCAAATTTTATGCTTGCTTAAGTTCAGCCTTGGAATTAATTTTTTGACTTCATTAATGCTTAATTTTATCATTACTATCATTCATTTTTGTTTTTGCCAGGGGTGTTAGTGATATGAAATTTCCGACATTTCCGAAAATTTTGGGTTGCTGTTTCCAAAAATTTCTGACTGGCAACATTTTAAAACTGAAGAAATCTTTTTAAATGTTTTTTTTTTTTCAATAATTTTTGTATGCATGTTTGAAGAGTTTTGAGGGTTAGGGGGTCGAGCTTCCAAAAATTTCACACTGTCTTCAGAAAATTCAACTTTGAGTCCACTTGCACCCCTGGTTTTTGCTAACAATTAAATATCTTGTCCCACCCTCTAACAAGAGTAAGTATAATAAAAATTGTTCGCTTTCCTTGTAGGTGATATCATTGCTGCAAGAAATATCAGCTCAAGATCCTATGGCTGTAGGAATCGTTGGTTATATGTATCAATCTGCCCTTTGCTCACTGGAGAATCAGAAAACAAAACAAAGTGTTAAAGTAAGACATTTATTTCTTTTATTCATAAACTGCTATGAACTTCATCCTCTTTCTGTTTAAGTATTTAAATGTAAATAAAAATGTATGACGATGATCCACCAATGAGATGATCTTAGTCAGTATATCAATTTCAATGAAAATCCAATACTCCCTTAAAATCAGTGATCTCATTAAAAGTGCAGAGTGTTCCAAAAATAACAGTATATTTTCATGAAAGCACTAATGAGTTGATTTATTTTACAGATATTTGTAGAAATGCTCTCCTTGGAAGAAAGAATCTATCCCCATTGTTTCATGGAAACTGGATATTAAAGCATATGAAAAGTATCGTCACCTGTTCCAGCAAAATACTTAAAACAGCCACCAACAAGACCACTTGTGAAAAATGCAGATGAACTAGTTGTGTTGTAGATGAAAAACGTCCTGGATAACCATCAGTTATTTCTGAATTTGTTCACAAGTTGCCTGATATTTGCTCTTGTTGGTGGCAATTTTCTGTTTTATTGCTGTTGCAGGTTACCCAAGTCTTCATATGTTCTTCTAATACCAGTGAAAGAAATCAATACATTGGTGTTTTCATTAAAATGGATCGCTATTTTTTGAACTCTGTACTTTTGCGTAACAAACTGCTTTAGACCAGTTGTAACTAATACATTGAATATTTTTGAAGCATTTATTTTTATTAAAATCAAGTTTAACCTTGAATTTGACTAAAAGCAATGACAACTGATTTTGTCTTTTGAGCAAAAATTTTGTTCATCAGCATCTAGCATTCTAATGCAATAAAACAACTGAATCTTATTCTCTCTGACTCTTATCTTTTACTTGAGGCTATTGAGAGAAAAAACTAGATTTTTTTTTATGTTTTGAGTGAAACAAGTGCAAAGTTCAAACCCTAGGGTTGGGGGGGGGGGGGTAGACTTTTTTTGAAATTTTTTTCTTAGTCATGCTGTGTAGCAGCACCTACCAGGGCTACTAGTACAATCTCTTCCCCCAAAACAGAAGAGAGGTTGTCATATTATTTGTACTGCTTATCTCCAAATTTTCAATTTTGAAATTTTTATCCCTTTGTATCTCATTGATGCACTGAACCTTTTGAGTGTAGAGTGTTAAACTACAGTAGAGTCTCGAAAATCCAGGTAGTTGGGGCTTGCGCCGCCTCGGATTACTGAAAACTGATTATCCAAAAAATTCTTTCGACTACTGAAGGACATGCGCTGTTTACTTTCTTACCCTATAAAAAAGAAATACTGTCTCCTCTAAAAATTTATCATTCAAATATCAACATTAAACTTATGTTTTTTTACCCTTAACAAGTTTTGATCAGTTTTTTTTCTTGATGTCTGCACTTACTTATGTGTAAACTTGCAGGCAACCAAAAACTGCCCTTTGATTGTCCTTGTATAAGTTTTGATCAGTTTTCTCATGACATTTGTGTTTATGTATGAGCGTAAATATGTACCTCACATGATACAAAAACATTAGTCATAGAAGGATAAAATTTCATGTATACTCTTCATACAGTGTCAAGTTTTGCACTTCCCTTTTAAATTGCAATAGGATGTTCCAAAAGGGCTGTTTGTTCGTTCTTTGAGACAAAAATTTTTTAATTTCACTTTATTTTTGCATCAACCTTCTTCCTACTTTCTCCAAAGCATCTCTTAATCCATCTCTTATAGTCAATGATTATTTCATGTCACTTGGCAATGTTATTGACATAAACCTTTCAATATATTTCTATTACCTTATTGTATATTGTTAGGGAAGTTCTACATAACAAAATATTTAAATTTTCAGATTATAACTTTTTTTATCTATAAAAAAGTATACCTTAAAAATATCAACAAAGCACCTTGGATTAAGCAGAACCTTGGACTTTTGAGACTTGAATTTTCGAGACTCTACTGTAACTCTATGAATTCTGGCACTTCTTCTAAGAACCTTTTCTAATTAGATAACACATTTAAGTAAAATTATGTAAAAAGGAAATCATTTTTAACACTTTCGTCAAAATCACAAATTTCCTAGCCGAATTGCTCATAATATCATCATAATTTTTTTGTAAAAATAAAGTTCTTATCTTTTCAAAAAATACATGAACAGCACTTAACATTCTATTAAATTTTATGAATACAACACTTTATGTGTGTTTTTTTCATTGGAGTTGTCCATAAATGATGTCACACTTCGGGGAGAGGGGGAGGGTTATGAAATTGTGAGTGTGTGACAAAGGGGAGGGAGGAGGTAGCAGGAAGTTTGACATTATGCAGTTTTGTTATAACTATGCTTATGAAAAACAGCATGGCATGTGACAAAAACAGCGTGAGATGTGACAATTTTGGAAGGGAAGGGGTAAGGTAAGGTGTGACACAGGTGAGGGGGGTCAAATTGTTGAAAAAAGTGACATCAGTTATGGACAGCCCCGTTTTAAAGACTGAGAGAGCTCAAACTATTTTTAGTCTTCACCAAGGGTAAATTTGCTGTAATTGTAATGCCACCCCCTGGCATGGCACATACTGCTACCCTTCTTACTTCTTTTCACCATTTTTCTTCCTTTTGCATCTTTTTTTGCTCCCCTCACTCTAATTTGACCTTTGTCTGTCAAGTAAATTATACTTTATTAAAAATTAATGTTAATCATATAAAAGTTAAAAAAATTGAAGGCGTCTTTGACAGTCCGAACACTTAGATTTCATGTAAAACTAAATAAAAACCAATCATAAAAATGTTTAAAAAGTGGAGACATTTTTTATATTTTTGGCTATTTTTGTCAATTATATTTCATGTTAATAGTAAATATTAAGCTTGTAAATATTTGAAAAGTAAGTGGAAAAGTGTAACTTAATTTTAAGTAATAAAAGTAAATTAATATTTTTGACTCTCTGGTAAATTATATTTCATGTGTAAAAAAAGAAAAAAAAAGATTATATAAACAACTCACAAGTAGATATATTTTATGGTATTGTGCTTGATTGAACTAGCTTTAGTACTCTTTAATGTGTTTCCATTAAAAATGTTCTTAACTCAAATTTTGCCACTTTAAGTTGTCTGGTTGCCTAGTCTGTTTAAGTATAAATCTGTCCCTAGTCTTGGCTTCATATCAGAATTTGTATCAAATTCAATAATTTGATTTTAAAATTTAATTTTTGTTTTAATATTTTTAATAGATAAAGGTTCAGTATAGAGGTGGATATAATAAAGAAGTTAAATATGCTGTTGGAATGATAATGAAGCATAAAAAGTAAGAAAATTTGCTTTACAAGCTAATAGATAATTTTAAAAGTCATTGAAACACTGTTTTCGAATTGTCTTTTTATTCAGAATATTTAATCATAGACGTTTCAGAGTTGTTCTGTAGCTATGTTTTAAGTTCTCATGGAATCTGGAGTAAAAAATTGTTCATAACAATCTGTTTACAACTGTTTGAAATTATTTACACTTCACTTTTCGTAGGTATGGCTACCGATGTGTGATATATGGCTGGGATAATGTGTGTACTGCAAGCAAAGACTGGATCAGACAAATGGGTGTGAGCAATCTGTCCAACAAAGAGAAGCAACCATTTTATCATGTTTTGGTCAATGATGGAACAAACAGATATGCAGCACAAGGTAATGATTTATTCCAAAATTACTAAGCTCAAGTTTAACACTGCAGCGGAAGATTTTTTTTTTCTATTGTTATTTATCATTTAAAAAATGTACTATTATCTTAATGTTATATAAATATTGCATAAACTGCCATGGGAAGGTTAAAGTGCACTATCAGACCCGACGAGAGACCATGTCAGCCTAGTCGAAAACTAAGGGTCCGGGACTTTGGGGGGGGGGGGGGGGCAACACTGACACAAAAAAAAGAAAAGGGGGGGGGGAGCTCCAAATAAGAGAAAACCTAAAGATTAGGTGAAATTTACTCTTTTGGTCTTTACAGTTGTGGAACTTAAAATAGAGTTAATTGTTTTGTAGTTAACAACTTTGATTTTTTTTCTTTTCTTCTTTTTTTTTGGGGGGGGGGGGGGCGGGGCAGGAAAGGCTTGCCTGGGCTCTCTGCAGTATCTGCAAATTTTTCTTTCTTTTGTAATTTTCATCTATGTGTAGCTTTTTTGTACAAGCTTGCGCATTTGGTTTACACTGAAGATAAAGAATGACAAAAAAAGAAAAACACCAGTTCCAACATTTCTCTATAGTTAGTATGTAATCCAAAACGTATTTCTTCAAATATCTGAGAAACTCATTCCTGCAGATGTTGAGCTTTATCTTCCCAGGACACTCCTACTGAGATAAAATTGTGCGTGAAGAGAAATTTCACATGCATTTCCTGCTGTCATCCTAATAAACCTATAGTTGGGGCAAACCTAACCTGGCTGCGCCATAATGCTGTGATTAGGTTCTGTGTAACCTTCACAATGCTGCTAAGTTAGGTTTGCCCCCACTATAGTAGGTTTTTATATTTACATAAATTTTACAAGTTCATGCTTTTTATTTTGTGATAGATCTTATTTCCTAGATTCCTTCAAAGCTAGCAAAAATAATTAACCGAGAACTATAATTAAAGCCAACAAGGAATGGAAAAAGTCAGGGAAACTAGATAAATTGCTCAGCAGCACACTTAAACCCAGTCTTTCTAACCCAGTCTAAAACCAAAGTTAACCTCACTTGTTTTTTTTTTTAATATATTTTTACTAGTTTTTAATTTATTCATTTATTTTATTTTTTATTTTTTTTATAGCCAAACCGTTCATCCTCTTAAAAAAAAGTCACCACTGTCTATCAATTTTCTTTGTGTTTAGATTTAATTTTTACTTTTCAACATTACTAAGAAAAAACTTGCATGGAAACTGACTATTGGTCATGGGTTTTGAGTTTTATAACATACATGAATACCAACTTTTACCAATTAGACATAAAATGTAAGCATTTTAGCTGTTTCTTAAACTTTTTATGTTTAAGTTTCGCTTTTTTACAGAATTCAAAATCTGATTTCATCTACTTCTAATAAACCCCCTCATTTGTGTTTACTTCTGTGATTTTACCTTGTGGATACCAATAATTTTGTCATTACGACTATTTTAAACCCTTCTTGTATCTTGCATTATATAGTGTAAGTCATTTTGACACGGCTTACTCAAAAATTTTGAATTCAAGTCAGTTCCAGCTATATCCACTCTTAAAAATTATCATTGATTTTCACCAGTATTTAGCTTAAGTTTGTGAAGAGTTTAGAAAATAAAATTCATCTAAAAAGTTAGTTAAGGACATTTAGGATGGTAATAGAATATGAAAATCATATTATGTTGTATTAATTTATTTTTATTTATAAAGTTGTTACATTTTAATTCAATTTGAATTTTTAGTAGCATATGTGCAAAGTATATCTGAAGTGGTAACAATTTTATTTTCAAAAGCACTAATTTAAGCAATTCTTGAAAAAAATCAATGTTTTTTTCCTGAAAACATTTCTTTCTGTTAGTCGTGGAAAGTTACAGGCAGAAGCACGGATTTGAAAAATCGAAATTTTGTAGATACCCCGCATTTTCCAAAATGCAAACACTCTCTGCACTCAGTCACTTAGTTTAAGACGTAAACATTAAGCGTCTTACAGAAAATTTTAGGCATGAAATCTAAATATCTCTGATATTTGAAAAATGAAATACATTTATGAATTTTCTTTTTTGTACTAATATTATATAGTTATTGTATATTTATAACTACAAATACGGTCAATTCCCGTTACATTGTGATCCGAATTATGAGAAATGGCTATAACTTGATTTTTTCCCCGATAAAGAATTTTATTCCTAACGCGAATTCTTCGCCCACAACACAAAATTTTTCCAAAGGGAATCGTGTGTAAATATCAGCTTAGTTATTGGGTACTATTTTTTTTTTTCGTGAATTGACCTTCATTCCTTTGGCATCACTGAGAGCGGAAGTTCCCACACCGTACGAGTGTGAACATCGCTTATACAAATAACTCCTCCTCATTTGCCATTTATTTTTTTCATTCTATATGGGAAAGTTGATGAAATATAATGACACCTAAGAGCGCTGTTTCATTTAAAGTTTGAAAATAGAAGGAAAAAGAGAAAGTTTCTACAATTAAAGAAAAGCTAAAGATTATGTGCTTGAACAACTATAAAATGCATCTAAGGTAGCATGACAATAAGGTATGAGTGAATTTTCCATATCTACAATTAAAAAGCAAGAAAACGAATTCCATAAAAGCTCACTGAGTAGTTTCTAAGCGAAATGCAAAAATTGAAAATGGAAGCTGCTCTTGTATTGTGAATTTAAGAAACCAGGAAGAGGGGTGTTGCCATTGATGGAAACGTTATAAAAGAACTAGTTAAGCGACTGTATTGTGTATTCAAAATTATATAAGAATAACGGTTAGATCATGCAGCATAAATCATCATCATCTGCACTTTTTTAAGTTACAAATATCATCTATTGTACAGTATATGGTCTTTGGTACAACTATAGTGCATTTGTTTTTCTTACTATATAATGTACGTACCGTAGTGGTTTATTTTAAGTCTTTCTTTCCAATTGATCATTGATTTTGTGCATTGTAGCAGTTTTTTTTTTTGTTAAATAAAACTATTTTTATTTTTTAAAATACAAATAAAAATTCAATTTTTTTTATGAACGAAACAGTTAAGTATAGTTAGTTAAGAAATGGTTTTTAACAGTTTCGGGTGGTGTTTACAAGTGTCTTTAATTTATGAGTATGTTTATAAAAGTTTTTACACATACCCTTTTCCACAACGCGAAATTTCGACTTACGTGAGGGGTCTTTGAACGCATCCCTTGCGTAAGTCGGGACTCGACTGTAGTTAAGTTACAAAAGTAAAAATTTGGAATTGATTCAAAAATTCTGAAAATATTTTTGTTGCAAGCCAGATTGAAAAGCATCATGGAAAAATAAAAAAAGCATGCAATATGCAAAAACAGCAACAGACAATGACTAAACTTTTCTTTTCATTTTTAAGTGTGAAAAAGAATATTTTTTTCTCAATGTGAAAATGCAATAAGCAAAATCATGAAATTCTGATATCAGCCTCTTAGTAACTGCTGCTGGGCATCAGAAGGTCAATTTTTTCTGCTTTGATTAAACAATTCTTTAAAATGTCAGTAATCCAACGTTATTAAGCACAAAACTTGCAAATGATTGCAGACACGTGTTTCGGTGTTACAAGGAACACCTTTTTCAATGCAAAGAAGTGTGAGCTTTTGGATGAAAAGTCATCCGAGAAAAGCAACACGGTGGAACAGGAGGTAGTATAAATATCAAAAAATAGGAATTAAAAAAACAAAAAAGATAAAATGACACATGGAGACAAAATTTATTATATAATTCCATCAGGAAAAAACCGTTAAGTAATAAATTTTAAAAGAAAACCCATAAACAATGCAAAAAGTCCAAAAATGAAACCACTCTGAATTAATTAGCAATAAATTTACCAGCGGGAAAAACTATGTATGGAAGCAATGTATCAAATGGAGAAATGCAGAAAAAACAGAGTGAAGGATAAACATATTGGAATTAGTTAATCACAAAACGAAATAAGAAAGCAAAAAATGAAAAAATAAAAGTAAGAAATGTACGACGTTTACATAAAAATAATAGAAAATCTAAACCAATTTTAACAAAGGAGTCCACACAGAGGAAAAATAGGGAATTGCAGTAAGATCGTTAACTAAATTAGAACGGTTCCTCAGGATGTGAAAAGATTCCCAAAAATCAAGATCCAACGAATTGGGGCATTTTTGGATAATTTGATAAGAGTTAAAATCAAAAGAGTGATTCGATTCCCAACAGTGTTGAGCAATACTGGATTTATTCAGCTGTTGTTTTCTCACATAGCTTTGATGTTCTTTTAACCGAAATTTCAAAGAACGGCGGGTCTGTCCGATGTATCCGAGTCCGCAATTGCAAACAATTTTATAGATCCCACAGCAATTAAGAGGGTGAATAGAATCTTTAAGAGAAGAGAAAGAAAGTTTATTAATAGGAGAAAATACCACTTGGAATTGGAATCGCTTCAGAATCTTAGCAACCTGAAAACTGATACCAGGGAAGAAAGGCAGAACAACTAAATTCTTAGTGTTAAAAGTTCT